>NW_028243831.1:0-35886 GCF_964263255.1 Lissotriton vulgaris | reverse complement strand
CGGTAAGGTGCGCCCACAAAGATGCGTGACAAATATAAATCACCAGGTATTCTATCAATGCCTGGAGCTTTGTTTGGTGAGATTTTTTAATAGCCAAAATGACTTCATTACTGGTAATGGGTGTGTATCTCTCATTATCGACTGACTCCCCTTTATCTACCATTGGTTGCATCCCTGTCAGGTCTGGAGAGGGACTGGTGTTGTTTCCGGTATAACATTTCTAGAAGTTTTCTATTAAAGTATCTGCATCTATATTATTTTCTATAGGAGCAATGTCTTCTCTATTCCCAGTTGATACGATATTCCAAAAGGAGGAATGATCTGGCTTGGTCCCAGCCCTTTTTTGCAGTGTTGGTAATCTTTTTATAAGCAGCTCTCATGTCTTGTATTTTTGTACTGTCTTTGGCCTTGATTGGATTAATAATGTCCACTTGTTGATCTAGGGCAGATGGACTTTTTTCATTGCTCAGTAGTTTCCACAGTTTAAGCAGACATGTAGAATGTTCTGGGATCGTGTTGGACTCCACTTGGCAGTGATGACTTGCCTGGCTGTCCACAGGGCCAGTGTGATGACTTGGCCCTTGTGGAATCTCAGGGAGTAAGTTTGTTCCTTTGGGAAACCAAAGTGGAAATTGTGATATGTCTGTGGTGAAGATTGTGTTTCTGAAATCACTCCCTGCCAGCTTCCTGCCAATATCTCTTGGAGCAGTGTTTTATGATTCAATAAACTCTCTCCTTATCTCCTGTAGATTAGTAGAGGGTTTATTGCAAGTTAAATGAAAACATAAAGGACCCCACCGGGAGCAGATGTAGTTAGGTGCCCAGCCCTGGTCTGTCTGTCTCAACCAATCTCCAGGGAACACTCAAAACCCTAACATTCCATGATATCAACGGGTAACCTGACAAGCAGGATACCACATAGGGCAACTCCAATTCTACCAGCAGTCTCAGAATTATGGGGAGTTCCACATTTTGTTTCCATCCTCTGGTATAGTACCCGTATAGTGTTTTTTTAAGCATGCCTCTTTGCCTGCAGCACTTGTCGTGGATGCATGACTTCTACAGGAAATATCAGACCATATCAGACCATTCTTAATTTGAACTCATGCTTTCTAGGACAACCTCCCATTGCCGCTGCATGGGTGGTTTTCCCTGGGGAAGTCACATATTTAAGTAATGATCATCTTTAGTATCTCATTTCAAAGTCTTCTGAGAAATGGGAATGCAGCAGAGTGGTGACCTCCAGTCGAGCTAGCTCAAAATATATATAGAAAATAAACCAAAGGGGGTCAGGGAAACAAAACACTTCTGGAGCTGGTAAAAAACAAACAACAGCTTTAAATAAAACAGATATAAATAGAATGTGGTAAGAGTGAGGCGAGTAGGGACCAAAGCCCCCACTCACTCACACACTGATTCACAAAAACAAATTAGGACTTTTTATAAGTGTTTGTAGATTTCTGTAAAGGAGCTGTAAATACACAAGAGAATGAGAAAAGGTTTGTTTCCCCAGTATTACCACAGCTCATCCATGTAAAACATGGCCCCTATCAGCCCAGCAGTGTGAGCAGTCCAAACATGGAGCAACACACTTCAAAATCCTTCTGTTTTGGATACCCACACTGCTCAGGAGGGGTTGGTTCATTGACGAGACGAGAGACAGTAATGTTGTGAGGAAGCGAGGCGAGGCAAGGAGGAGGTGCTAGGAAAACATTGTTGCAACGCAGTCTGCACTCTGACAATCAGACAGCGTCAGACCAACTTCTGTTCCTGCCTGCCGGTTCTTCCCCCAGCCACGAGATCAACACAACCGGGGGCCTGTGGCTCGGCTGACTGAGGCCTGGCTGAGAGCGGGCCAGAGGAGAAATCTGAACAGAGACACCTCTGACACAACCGCAGCTGTGTCATCCTGCTGTGCCCTCCTGTGTCCCCTGAGCCCTCTTGCGGTGCCTGTGAGTGTGATTCTTGGTTGCAGCACCACTGCTGAGCAGGTTTCAGCACATAAGCCAGAGAGTACCAGCCAGCCGGTCAGAGCAGCAAAGGGAGCGGCGTTGAGGGTGTTTAGCACATGGGAGTACTTGGGTCTGGGTGCACGGAGTTCTTGGGTCTGAGCCTTGAGACCCCAGGCGGTTCAGAGCTGTCACCCGGTTGAGCCCTGTGCGGCCAGGAGGACTTGCATGCCTGCACCTGAAATTCACTCAACCAGGCTATCACCTGCCTCTTACCAGTCCCCGCTATCCTGCTAGCAACACAGCGTGATTGTGCCCCTACTGAAACTTCAGTGGGCACTACTTCAGTGGCAGAGTGGTGGCACTGTCGAAGTTCCTCCATGTTCTTGGGGCATCTTGGACATCAAAACAAGCACCTCTCCTGCACGCCTTCACGGCGGCACCTGGACTCCACAGTTTCCTTTAACCAGCAGTGGAGGGAGTGAAGAGTGCTGGAATTCTCAGGTCTGGCTCCCGGTGCCAGCAAAAGCAGGCCGGCTTGGCCTGTTATATTCCATATAGGTACCCCAACATCAGCTCAGGTACTACATGCATCTTTAACCTACATTGCCCTCATATTGCACTACATAACGGTTCTTAGGGCTGACCTTTAATGTAGTAGAGATAATGACTCGAAGACCTTGGGGTTTCTCCAAAAGGCCCAAGCCTCATTCATTATGCATGAGGATTCTTGGAATCACAGCTGGGTAGCAGGCCGAACATCTCGTGCATGAAAACTATGTACAAGGGTCATTCCTTCCATCATCCTAGTTTGATATGACACAGCGAGGTATATCCCTAAGGGGTATCATTTGGATATATATACACCATCTTTTGCTAAGGTAGAGAGAGGAGAAAAGGACTTCCATGCCGACACACTGACGCAAGACACTGAGGCTCCTGCACACAGACACACCAGCTCACAGTGGTCTGACATGCTGTGAGAGGGATGGGCAAAAGGAAAAACGAGGAGGCCAAATTTGTTGATCAATTTTGATGGTCTTTATTACAAGGTGCACAATAAGTCATCCAACAAGATAAGTGGAAGAGTAGTGTAGCTGGGTTCTCCTTCTTTCCTAGGTTGATGGTGATCTCCTTCCTGCATGCTCTGTGGTACTTGGTGTGGATGGGCACCCCGGTAGGCTCGAAAAAGAAAAGGAGAGAAAAGGCGGTAAGTTCTCCTGGTGCTACCGTCCTATTGGATGAGAGCCGTTCCCCAGATTTAGCAAACACACCCGTTGTGCGAAAAGAAAAGTCTATCAGGCTTTCCCGGGTTGGTCATGGAGGAACAACTGAAAAGGATTGGCAAAACAGGACAGCTCTGGAGTAACGGACTAGGGAAACATTGTTTTGTTACTTTCCTTGAATCAGGGGGCTATTATTTACTTCCCTGATGTCTATGCAAAAGCGGATAGACCCATCCGGCTTAGGCACTAAGACAATAGGGGAATTCCATTCACTAGTTCATGGCTCTTTTACTCCCATCTGGAGCATCTGTTGAACTTCTTTTTCAACAGCTTGTCGGCGTGACTCTGGCAAACGATATCAGCGTAATCTCACTTTTTTCCCTGGTACGGTGTTGATGGGGTTCAATCAGTGTGGCGTTTCCAGTGGTTGTAGAGAACACTTCCTGAAAAGGCAAAAGCCTATCAAGGAGGTCATTCTTCTGGTCCTCTAGAAGGTCTGGGTCTAGGCTTACAATATAGGAGGTGGGGTTTCTGAATAGGGCCATGGTGTGGGGTATCTCTCCTCCCCATTTCTTTAATATGTTTATATGAAAGATTTGGGTATCGGTCTTTCTTTTGGGATCCATCTCCTATAACCTTAAACGGGCCCTGCCACTGTCCCAGGAGTTTGTGGTTTGAGAAAGGCATCATAAGTAAGGCATAATCGCCTACCTTCAGCGACCTTTCCCTGGTATTTTTGTCAAACTGGCTTTTCTGGGCCTCCTGTGACTGTTCTAGATGTGTCTTACAGATGCCACGGATTTCTTGCAGGTGGGTCTTTAAACTCAATACGTATTCGTGAAGGGGTTTGGTGCCTTCTGGGGCCTTCTCCCATTCCTCCCTTGCCATATCCAGTTAGGTGCGGGTGGTCTGCCATATAATAGCTCAAACGGGGAATATCCCGTGCTTCTCTGGGGTTTGTATCTAATTGTGAACAGAGCCACGGTTAACATAACATAACATAACATAACATAACATAACATAACACAACATAGCATGTCCTCCCATCGCTGGGTCTCTAACTCTAGGAGCTTTTTTAGTGTCGTTTTGAAAGTGGCGTTATATCTTTCTACAAACCTGTTGGTTTGGGGATGATAGGCTGCCGTGCGAATCTGCTTGATGTTCAATTGTAAGCAGACCTGCTTCATGAGCTTGGAGATGAATGGGGTACTCTGGTCTGTTATGATCTCCTGGAGAAATCCTACCCTAGAGAAAATTTACCATAGCCTACGTTATATGTAGTGCATTAGGATGACATAGGACAACCGGAAATCAAGTGGCATAATCAACCAATACCAATACAATCCGGCGCCCACTCCAGGAGGGAAGCAGAGGTCCAATTATATCCATTCCTACATGAGAGAAGGGTTCGCTAATGACTGGCAGGGGGCGTAAGGGAAGGGAACCCTACAGGACGTGTGTCTGCTATTCTTTTGACAAACAGGGCACTCTTTACAAAACTTACAGATTTGTTGGTAAACACCGGGCCAAAAGAATTGTTCTAAGATCGCTTTCTCTGTTTTCTCTTCCCCAAAATGTTCCCCATAAAGATGAACTATGGGGCAAGAAACATAATTTTATCTCTGTAGGCTAGTGGGACCAGTAACTGCAAGGGAAGGTCCCTCCCTCCCTTCCTGTATAGCAACCATTTCTTTATGATGAACTGGGGACATACTAGTTCTTGATCTTCCTCTTCTGTGGTGTTATTCCAGGCCTCCCTTAAGGTAGGGTCATCCCTCTGTGCAGTAAAGATGACCCTGTCATACTGCCACATAGCATCGTCCTTTTATCTGAGTCAAGGCGACCCTGGTTCAGTACCTCTTTTCTCTTTTCTTTTGCTTCCCGCTTTTCCGGGGTTTCTCTTGTGGTAGTGTTAGATAGGGTACTTTGGAGAAAGGAGCACTCAGGCACCAGTCTTCCTCGTCAGCAACTGTCTTTGGTACCACTTTGGATAGATAAGGGTAATCAGATCCGGAACTGGTGCATAGTCTGGCCCATGTTGGATCTGCATGTCTGTGCTAGGATACCGTTTATTATCCCCATGCACACATTGTATATTTACAGTCCCGGTGGTTTGTGTGATACCACCCGGTATTGCCGAGGGTTGTATCACGCTATGTAGACATCCTGTGTCCATCAGTGCTTGTCAATTCTCCCCATTGAAGCTCACAGTGTGATAGTAAGGGGGTCTTTTCCCTGCTGGGTTGCAATAATAGGAGCGGGTGAGGCTAATCTCCATGGGCTCTTCTTTTTGGGGGCATACCTTAGCTATGTGGCCAAACCCTCCACAGGAGAAACACTGAGGTCCAGGGAGTTTTTCAGGTCGATGGGCAGCGGGCAAGGGACCTGGTAACAGGATAACAGTGTCCTGTTTTTGGACAGAGATCGGTTTGGTGGACTTGGGAGGTCCCCCACTAGGATGTTTCCATGGATGCTTGTGCCGACCCCGTTGGAGCTCCTGCGCTCGGGGGTATGCCCCTGCAATTTCCACTGCCTTGTCGAAGGTGAGACTGGTGTGTTGATGCACCCACTTCTGTACAGGCGGGTGTAGGGAGGATAAGAACTGTTCTAGATATATTTTCTCCACAATATCCTCCTTTGTGGCAGTCAGGGGTTTTAACCACCGGTCAGCAAGATCCCGAATCCGATAGGAGAGGGTTCTGGGGGTCTCCTGGGGTCCTTCTTTTACCTGTCAGAGACGTATTCTATGGGTTTTGTCATCTATCCCTAGTCTTTCCAACATTGTTCTTTTTACGTCCTTATATGGGGTGAGACCTAGGGGGTTGGCAGCTTGATAAATGGCCTGTAAATCACCAGTCAGTAACGAACTGAGGTATTGGCCCCATTTGTCGGCGGCCCAAATGGCCGCTCTGGCCGTTCTTTCAAAATTAGTGAAGAAAAAATCAGGGTCCTCCCCGATAACATACTTCTGGAGGACCACCGATGGTAGAGTGGTATGGCTTCTTTGTTGGCGCAGCTTGTCTGCTAGTCTATTGAAGATGGTCTCCTGGGTTTGGCTTTGTTGGGTCAGGGCTTTGTGGATCTTCTCACAATCCTCCTCTGCCACCGCCAGGAATTTTTCCTAACGCAACCCAAGCGTTCCTAGCCTTCCACCATTTTCTGCATTGCGGCCTCCATCCTTGCTGATCCCACTTCTGGCACCAAGTGTGAGAGGGATGGGTGAAAGGAAAAACGAGGAGGTCGAATTCGTGGATCAATTTTGATGGTCTTTATTACAAGGTGCACAAGAAGTCATCCAACAAGATAAGTGGAAGAGTAGTGTAGCCGGGTTCTTCTTCTTTCCTAGGTTGATGATGATCTCCTTCCCGCATGCTCTGTGTTCCTTGGTGTGGATGGGCACCCCGGTAGGCTCGAAAAAGAAAAGGGGAGAAAAGGCGGTAAGTTCTCCTGTTGCCACCGTCCTATTGGATGAGAGCCCTTCACCAGATTTAGCAAACACACCCGTTGTGCGAAAAGAAAAGTCTATCCGGCTTTCCCGGGTCAGTCATGGAGGAACAACTGAAAAGGATTGGCAAAATGGGACAGCTCTGGATTAGCGGACTAGGGAAACATCATTTTGTTACTTCCCTTCAGTCAGGAGGCTGTCGGGATATCAGAAAGTGAATAGGATGTGGGGGAACAAGGAGGGGATAAAAAGGTGCTCAGAGAAAACCCCCCAAAAAAACAAATGACAGCGGAGGCACAAACAGTGTGATTAACGGACACTCGTGCAACACTCTTGATTAGCGCTTGGTGCAGGGATATTCCCCTAAGTACCCGCTCTACTCCCTCTCCCCTCCTGTACCACGTACCGCATCAGTCACAGCTCTCCGGAGTTGCTGCGGCTCGTAGGTATCCTCCGGGGGCGTCCACCACTCTTCAAACCAGGTCTCCGCACCGTCTTCCTTCTCGAGGGTCACACCGGGGTCATCTCCTGGGCTCGTGCTCTCTGGATATTTTCCGTTGGAAACGGGCTCCTTCTCCTTGTCGCTCTTCTCCTCGCTCCTGGGCTGTTCACTCTGCTCCTCCGGTCCAACAAGACGACGCTGCTGCTCTTCTGGGTTTTGTTTCATACGTCAATGGCCCCTACTCCCCATCTTCCCATTGGCTCCTGACTTCCTCTGGCAGGATTCCGCCCTGTACAGAAGAGGCAGTGGAAGTAATTAACACTTTCTCTTCCTGTCCTCGGGTCTCGTCTTTGCTCTGATTCCGATAGGAAGGAAGGAGGGGTAGGGTGTTTACGGAGGCGACCTCCTCACACATCCCTTGCGGGATGTCCACCTCAAGACCAGAATGGGGTCCCACAGTCTCTCACTTCAGGTAATGGGGTTGCCTTTATCCTAGAGGGATACTTGGCTTTACACCCACATCCTTGCTAGGTGCATTCAGGGACATCTAGTTAGGGACACATCGTAGGAGTATGCTTTTTATTTCTGTCATGAGCTTACCTATTTTACACTAGAAGGAACATGGTTCAATAAATACTTATTGAGAAACGTCCCACCGTTTATTCTGTGTATCACTTTCCGAGACAAAGTGAGCACGAGTGACTGAACGAAAAGTAGCAATAGTTCCACTGTTCCTGTTGGGACAGAGTTGTCATGTTTGATACTTGCCGCTCGCAGTCGTGCTTGCTGCTGGAAGCGTGGTGAGCCCTTCTAACTGCTGCTGCCTATTTCCACATTGGGACCCTTGCACTTTGAGCCTGTGTGCTCCATCGTTCTTCTACCGCCTGTGCCTGAAAGCGGAACTCTGCCTGAGCCCGTGTGCTCCACCGTAGCTGTGAGCTGTGCAACTGCCCCAAGGGATTTTGGTATTCTGCCTGAGCCAGCCCGTGCATTCCAGCCCAGATTTTCCTACCTGCTGAGGGAGTAGAGGTTGCCAGCGGGAGCGGGACTGCGAGGCCCAGTGGTGCTAGCGCCAGGTAATCGCGCGCACCTGGTGCCTCTTCCCGCCCCCTCCTCCCTGCAAGCACTTAACGACTCGCGGCCCCCGCTTCGCGGGAGCCGCTCGCAGTCGTGCTTGCTGCTGGAAGCGTGGTGAGCCCTTCTAACTGCTGCTGCCTATTTCCACATTGGGACCCTTGCACTTTGAGCCTGTGTGCTCCATCGTTCTTCTACCGCCTGTGCCTGAAAGCGGAACTCTGCCTGAGCCCGTGTGCTCCACCGTAGCTGTGCAACTGCCCCAAGGGATTTTGGTATTCTGCCTGAGCCAGCCCGTGCATTCCAGCCCAGATTTTCCTACCTGCTGAGGGAGTAGAGGTTGCCAGCGGGAGCGGGACTGCGAGGCCCAGAGGTGCTAGCGCCAGGTAATCGCGCGCACCTGGTGCCTCTTCCCGCCCCCTCCTCCCTGCAAGCACTTAACGACTCGCGGCCCCCGCTTCGCGGGAGCCGCTCGCAGTCGTGCTTGCTGCTGGAAGCGTGGTGAGCCCTTCTAACTGCTGCTGCCTATTTCCACATTGGGACCCTTGCACTTTGAGCCTGTGTGCTCCATCGTTCTTCTACCGCCTGTGCCTGAAAGCGGAACTCTGCCTGAGCCCGTGTGCTCCACCGTAGCTGTGCAACTGCCCCAAGGGATTTTGGTATTCTGCCTGAGCCAGCCCGTGCATTCCAGCCCAGATTTTCCTACCTGCTGAGGGAGTAGAGGTTGCCAGCGGGAGCGGGACTGCGAGGCCCAGAGGTGCTAGCGCCAGGTAATCGCGCGCACCTGGTGCCTCTTCCCGCCCCCTCCTCCTCCTACTTAGCATACGCGGGACGCGCGCGGACGGAAGCGCGGGCGAAGACCGGGCAAAGAGCGGGCCGTTGTGTGGCCGTTAGGTGGCCGGAGAGGCTGGGCTGGGCCCCGTCCCTTTCATTCTTGTGTGTTACCCAGACCCGAGTTCTCTACGTATAACACTGTTTGTTCACTCTGTTTATGTGTTGTACTGCGCTCCTGAACTTATTATCCTGTGTTAGTATAGTTCCTTTATTATTGCTGGCTAGGTAATTTTAGGAACAGTTACTCCTGTATAACTATCACAGTTGTGTATCCTCTTGCCATCATGGACACGGCCTCTCCTGGGACAGTGGGGTTAAACCCTTATAAGGGCACACTAGATAATTATTTTAAGAAATCTATTTCAGAAATTGAAAGGGAAGAAGCTCTAGCGGAGAGAAGGGTGGAGCGTCGTCGCTCTATCGAGGGTTATAAGGCAAGACCCCCCTTGGCTACGTCCCCGCATATTTTATTACCCACTACAGAGGTGACCCCTATCACTGAGGATCCCTTCACATCCCAGGGAATCCCAGAACTTCTAAGGGACATTACTCCCACACCACCTTCTCCTGGGGACCCATTTAGTCCGCCTACTGTCGCTCCCCCACCACCTTGCAATTCTGATGCAGCCCAGAAACTTACGCCAGCTCCTATCCTTATGGGAAAAACCACCGCCAAAAATCAACTGAGGAAGATTGAGGCCCAGATAATCCATGGTCCTCCGCCCAAAAAGAGAATGAGGAAGGGGGGTACTATACAAAAGGGCAAAATTAGTCACTCTGAATTTGGCAAGGGGAAAGGGGGGGGTGTAGCCTCTGTTTCTAAACCAACTGCGGGTACTAGACCTGCTATTTCTACAGTGACTACACAGGAAACACCATCCCTTACACTAGTTACTACCCCTCCAAGTGCAATTTCGGAGGAGACTCTCCCGCTCGCCCCTACCTTGGAGTTCCTTGGGCAAATGCTCAGGACGCTTACTTCCCCTATTGTTGACAGATTATTGGCCATTGAACAACGGCTAGGGAACTTGGAACAGGCTATTCTAAATAGACCGGACAACCAGAAGGCCCCTTCAATACCTAGTATAGCACTGACTGCAGTCAGTTCACTCAATAGCTCAAAACCTTCTACATCTAAGACGCCCCATCCAACATCTACTAATCTAGCCAAGGCGGCCCATACAACTTCCACCACCACTACAACGGCCTCATTTCCTATGCCCAATGTTCCCACTAAAACAGTGTCCTATAATCCCTTAGGTACTACAACCTCTGCCACTCCTTCTAGAGCTGCCATGAACAAGAATGGTGCCATCCCGAAGGGTGGAAATAGTATAGCCACAAGACCAAGCTACCCGGCTGGAGAGAGGGTACCCCCTAGCAAAGTACCAAAACGTAGGATCCCCCAGGTTGAACTTCCTCCGGAATCACTACCTTATGTAGTGGTGCTCACGGGTGTGCCCACCCTGGACCCTGATAAGCGAGAAGGTCCACAGCAACTTAAAAATAAAACCATGTACTGGTTGTCCAAAAATAGACCACTCCCGGAGAATGTTAATGGGGACATAGTGCACGTGCGCCGACTCTCCTGGTTGGGGGGGCGGGAGAAAGATATAGAAGGCGACTTGATTGTGATTAACTTCAGGGACCCAGAAGCTGTTAGGCACATTCTGAGCTGGATGCCAGGGAACTTAGGCAAATCAATTATGCCGTGCGATCTTACCTATTTCTACCCTAGAGCCTTAGTAGCTCCCCTGTCATGCCCATGGCCTCCTATGCCCCTGACAGGGATTAATGGTCCAAAACAAATTAACCATTATTTCCCCTTGCACCCTGGCCCCATGATCCCAAAGAATGCTCATGGGTGGGAACTTGTCCCACAAAGGGGCTATGGCACTAACTGTAGGAGTTCGGACTATTCTTCTCAAACAGGGGGGATGGACCATTTGCTTCCTTTTACACCTTTGGAAGTTAGTAATAGATTTGAAGTTTTCTCTGGCTTGGACTCCTGTGATTGACGCCTGGGGTCCTTTCCTGGTCATTTTGCTGTAGAGAGGGCCTTAAGTGGACAGAATGGAAATTTTTACGTTCCCGGTGTTAACTCCCCTCGCCAGTTGTCAGGTGATCCCTATGGCACGATCCAAACCCTCCCAGTCACATTTAATCACAGTCCACCTTCCCCTCTAGGGGTTCCTATCTCAAATGTATGCAGTGGTAGTAAGACCTCAGGGGGGCAGGGACCCAATTTGCACACTCCTTCTAGAGCCCTGAGGGTACTATCATGGAATGTTGCAGGTATTTTTAACAAAATACACACGGAAGAATGGGACTCCCTAATAACAAACAATGACATCTGCCTCTTTCAAGAGACATGGGCGAGGGAACCGGTTCTTAGAACTGGCTACGCTATATTTGAAATCCATGCTACCTGGAATGGCAAGGGGAGGCCCTCGGGTGGTTTGGCGGTGTGGATAGCATCTCATATTGGCTGCAAAGCGGAAATTATAGCTACGTCTTCTCAAGACATCCAGTGCGTTCTATTAAACTGGAAGGGCGCCCCCAAGTTGGCAATAATAAATGTTTATTCCCGCCCAGTAGGCCCAATGTCGGAGTCCACCACACTTGAAGACCTTGCGTCCTTCTTGGGCCAGTTGCCGACAGACTTCAAGGTGGTAATGGGTGGTGATTTTAACTGCCACTTCGAGCCCTTAGAGGGCTTGAGGGAAGGGGCCCTTACTGCAGAAGACGATTTCTGGGGTATACCAGTGTGTCACTCGCCCCATCCTAGATCCTGGTCTCCACTTGCGGTCCAAATTATGTCATTAACTCTTAATTTTGCGTTAAGAGCCTGCAATGGACGCACACCTTCAGACACCCCCTCTAAATGTACATTTAATAGACTAAATCATGAGTCACGACTGGACTACATCTTTGTTGATACCAGCCTTTGGCCAAAGGTGGAGGACTTTAATATAATCTCCCGCACTGATAGTGATCATAATGCTCTCTTACTCTCCTTGGCCTATCTTCCTGAACCTGCAGGACCCTCTCCCCCGGAGGAAAGAGATGAACGGGGAAACCTGGTACTAACTTCAAACAGGCGTAGGGTGAGATGGCAGAAATTTTCCAAGTCGGAAGAAAATATTGGGAAAATTTATAATCTGGTGCTGCCTAAATTTGAGGCCTTGGATGAACTAATTAGTCTATCCAGTACCCAGGACTTACAGAAAACCCTACCTTTTATTCACGAAGACTTAGTGGGAGCATTGGGAGAGGTCCTCTACCCAGAGGTGCCCAAGCCTAAGCACAAGACTAGAACTTCCACCTGGTATAACTCTGATTGCAGAAAGGCCAAATCTGACCTTATCACCGCAATCAAAGAGGGTGCACCCCGTACCAGGGTGTCCGTTCTGCGACGACAGTACAAGGACACAATGGCTCGTGTGAGGTCAGACTGGGACTGGGATAGATGGCAGGATCTTTCAGCAGCCCTAATAACTAAGGACTCAAGAAGATTTTGGTCCTTAGTCACTACTGGCTCAGGGGAACCCAAAGCTGCAGTTGAACCCAATATAGCAGCACAAATATGGGAAGATCACTTCGGGAAACTCTATGCAGATGTCCTAGAGAATACCGATGCCACTGTTGCAACACTCCTCTCCCTTCCTGGAGATACCTTGGAGTTCACGCTAGGGGAAGTGGCTAGCGCAATAGATGGTTTAGCGTTGGGCAAGGCCCCTGGCCTTGATAAATTACCTGGTGACCTTTTTAGGTCCCATCCAGAGATCTGGGCGCCTTACCTTCACATCCTTTTCAATTCACTTGCACGTGGAATGGCGATCCCCTGTACTTGGCTGGGGGCAAAGATAGTCCCTATCTTCAAGAAGGGCTGCCCTCTGCTCCCATCCAACTACAGGCCGATCAGCCTGATAGATGTCCCCCAGAAGATTTATTCGCGACTCCTACTGGATCAACTCATGGACTGGATGGAGGAAAATGAAATCTTAAGTCCTCTCCAGGCTGGCTTCAGGAAAAATACGTCCACCATGGATCAAATCTTCCGCCTAGTTCTCCTCTTCTGGAAAACGGTGACTATCGAGGGCGGAAGATTGTACATTGTGTTCGTAGACCTGAAGTCAGCATTCGATCTGGTACCGCGAGGAAAACTCTGGGAGGTCCTGAAGGAGATGGGAGTGCCCACTAATCTACTCCAGGCCATAATTAGACTCCACCAGGGCAACTTCGCCCAGGTACGATGTGGGCGGGGTGGAGCACTGACAAAAAGGTTTCCTGTTTCCCGGGGGGTCAGACAGGGCTGCGTCCTTGCCCCTACTCTTTTCTGTCTATATGTGAACAGCGTCATCTCACACTTAGCTAACGTCAGGGACAATGACGCCCCAGTCTTGGCAGGCAGGAGGGTACCAGCAATTATGTTTGCTGATGACACCCTCCTGCTTTCCAAATCACCCATGGGAATCCAGAGAATCCTTGATGGCTTTGATCTTTTCTGTAGGCAGTACGGCCTTGAGATAAACGCAGGGAAGACCAAATACATGATCTTTAACCCCTCCTCCACAACTAGACCCAACCCATCCCTAAATTCTACGGTCCTAGAGAGGGTCAAAACATTTCAGTACCTGGGCGTAACCCTCCAAGAGAACCTTTCATGGGGACCACAGACCGCAAGCTCGCGAATAAGGCTTTCTCAACTTTCTGGGGCTATTTTAAAGGTTACAAACACCTCAACATACAAACCTATAGCTCCTGCAGTTGAGATGTATAAAGTGCAAGCGAAATCTGCTGCACTTTATGGTAGCGAGCTATGGGGGCACCAAGCTGCAACTGAGTTGGTAAGTGCTGAAAATAACTTCATGAGGCGTCTTTTGGCCCTCCCAACTGCAACTCCTCTGTTTCCCTTACGTCTTGATCTGGGTTTACCGTCCATCAGGGAGGATCTTAAATCCAAACCCATAAGATTTTGGCATAGACTCTGGTCAACAAAGGAGCTTAGTCACTATAGGCAAGATCTTGTGCATGTTATGAACCTAAACCACAATGACAAGATCCCCTGGCTAGCCTTTGTTAAAAAAGAATTGTTCCGGCTTGGTTTTAATGAGCTGCGGGTGGCTCCAGAAATTGGCTGCAACAAGGTCCCCCGGAAAAGACTAGTGGAAGCATACAAGGAACAAAATCTTGCATCCCACATGACTGCACTTAGTATCGGCACCTTAACTCACTGTTTTACTCAATCCAAAAATTCTTATAAGTTTGAAACTTTTATGGACTTCATTTACCCGACTATGGCAAGGAAGCTGTTCATACAGTGGCGGTTTGGCTCCCTACCTATCAAATCCTTCACCAGTAAATGGACCAATGGAGGGGACAAATTATGCCCTGGCTGAAATCTGTGCGATGAGGAGGAAATCCATGTTCTGTTTTTTTGCCCCACCTATAAGTCCCCAAGGAAATATTGGTTGGTACCCATATGCAGGAACATGGCTATAAGGAACTGTCTGACATCCTATAGAATATTGAAATCTGATCCCTCCCTCCACATTGTTTTTGCAGTCTCAAAATATCTCCTCGCCATGTGGCGTATTAGGTCCAAGTTGATTAAGGGCAAACCAACATAGGATGAATGTCTCTGCCACTGTCTCACTGTAACTTCTGGCTTCCGTTGGTAATGCCTTCCAGCACATTGATTATTTTATTCCCACTGATATGAATTGTGTTGTTCCCTTTTTTATGCACTTTATTTATTCGATTTTAAATGGCTAAGAAATGTTGTTACTTGTATTTGTATACATTCCAATGATGATTTTAATATTGTTGTATGTATTCTCACGTATCTTTTATGGCCTAAATGGCCGAAATAAAGATTTTTGGATTGGATTGGATACTTGCCAAGAACTAGTCTGTCCTTGGTAAGAGAGGTTTCTAGTGGTCCTGTGAGCTAGCTGGTGTACAGTCTGACATACTTGGTGGGGGTGTCCGGAATCAGTTTAGACACCAAGCCCGCAGTGCATGTTGTCCAAACTCACAGATCCTATGTAGGTTTATAGGAACAACAAAACATGGCGCCACCAATGTTGGTTTTAGCACTTATTTAACAATCAAATCGGAGTAGTTCAGTCGTGCTTTTCTCAGACAGCCTGATTCACATTACTTCAGAGACATCTGAAGTGAGAAGGGAACTATCCTGCCACAGCTGAGTAGGCAAAACTTCCTATTTATCTGCTGTACATTTATCAAGCTTGAAGGACAAATAATTCCTATTTTTGTGCATAAAATGTTATCTGAAGCTTTTTCTAAAATGACTGAAGGAGACACCACTGTGTTAGCACAACTTGCGATCATTGAGGAAGTATGTAGCGGGGTGTGTAGTAATGGGCAGGAGTCGAGTCTTGGTTCTTGCGGGTTTTATTTGGTGATACAAAATATCAGTACACATCTACCGTGTAGGAGGCCTCCGCGGGGATCTGCTTCTTTCTTTTTTCGGTTTTCTTCGGACACCTTCCTCCCTTCTCCGGATGGGGCTCCGTCGAGTCGGTTCCTTGTCAGTCTCCGTGGTGGAAGGCACTCCGCCGTGAGGGAAGACACAAAAGAGGTCGTATCAGTTTCGAGTTCTTTGGCAACACCGGGGAATCAGGAAAGGGGCTGAGGGGACACCAGCCGTGACTTTTGCACACTAAGTGAGGGAACGAGGTAGTGACAGGGGGGGTAATGCAGGAGGCGAAGGGAAGCCGTTTACGTTACAGATCCGCCTTTTCTCCCAACCCAGCCCGTGAAACGCTTGCGTACCTCTGAGAGCCACACACCTCGGCGTGCGGCTGGGCGGCTCGTGTTGCCGTTGGCCTCCAGGCTCCCGCGCCGCCGACGGGTCACTCCACTCGTCCCTGCTTCCTCCGTAGATGGAATACCGGGTACTATTCTCGCCTCTCTCATTACGTTCCTCTCACTCCACGCCTCTCCTCTCTTCTCGCTCCACGCCTCTCCTCTCCACTCGCCTTCCTCTCCTCCGGTGAACAAGCACACCTGAGTGCTTTCACCTGCCGTATTTGAGGCGTATCCGGGCTCCTCCTCCTCAGCGGTCCCAAGCCAGTTAAAGGGGCCGCATCCTTCCTCCTCGGCGTCACAGCTATATAGTTTGTTGGTCCCAGTCCAGACCGGCGTGTGTGATGGCTGAAATGAAAGGAGGGGGGGTCACAAGGTGAATACCCGCTCGGGGTTGTCTGGTTCATAGAGCGAACCTGAGGCATGTTGTCCTCATTACACACCATCCCCTCTTGACTCTTCCGTTCAGGAAGAGGATGCCTCGATAGGTAGTCCGCCCCCGTATTGTCCACACCCCTGCGATGGCGAACAGTAAAGGCATAAGGTTGGAGGGCCAAGAACCATCGTAGTACTCTAGCATTGTTCGATTTGTTTTTGGCCATCCATAGCAGGGGGGCGTGATCAGTATAAAGGGTAAACGGGTGGCCCTCCAGGTAGTATGCTAGTTTCTCCACCGCCAATTTTATGGCCAGACATTCTTTTTCGACTGTGGGATACTCCAGCTTTCTGGGGAACAATTTTCGGCTGACATACAAGATGGGGTGATCAAGCCTCCCCCTCTTGGCATAACACAGCCCTGATCCCGTACTCTGAGGCGTCTGTGTGTAGGGAGAAGGGACGTGAGAAGTTGGGTGAAGACAGTATGGGGGTGGACGTGATCAGACGTTTCAAAGCGTGAAAGCCATCCTGCATGTCTGTCGTGGGAGAGGAAAGCTCAACCTGTTTGACCTGGGCTCTCAGCGTGTTGGTAAGGGGGGCAGCTAACTGGGCAAACTGGGGTATAAACCGTCTATAGTATCCGATGAGGCCTAGAAAAGCCCTCATCTCTCTTTTAGTGCTGGGAAATGGGGTTTCGGCTATGGCCCTCACTTTTTTGATCTGGGGTTCGATGAGGCCGTGTCCCAAAACGTACCCAAGGTACTACACCTTTTGGAAAGCTATACGTGACTTCTTGGCATTTATTTTCAGGCCGGCTTTTTCTGGCGTAGACTTGATGCAGATGTGAGAGATGGGTGGTCCAATTTGGGCTGAATACCACAATATCATCGAGGTAAGCCGAGGTAAAGGAGGTTAGGTCTTTTAGTACATGAGTCATCAATCTCTGGACCGTGGCCGGGGCCCCGTGGAGTCCAAATGGTAATACTGTAAATTCGTAGTGGCCGTCGGCTGTGGAGAAGGCGGTCTTCTGGCGGTCTTCCTCCCTAATGGGTACCTGCCAGTACCCCTTAGTTAGGTCTATGGTGGATATGTACTTTGCGTCTCCTAATTTCTCAATCAGCTCATCTATTCTCGGGATCGAGTAGGCGTCAAAAGATGAGATCTCGTTGAGGGCACGGAAATCCATGCAGAATCTCCGGGTTCCATCTGGCTTGGGGATCATTACGATGGGGCTAGACCAATTGCTCTGGGAAGGTCTTATTACCCTTAGTTCCAACATGTCTTGCACCTCCTCTCTTATGTCTCTTCTCCTGGCTTCTGGTATTCGGTATGGTCGTATCTTGACTACCTTTCCGGGTGGTGTCTGAATTTGATGTTCTGTACGGGTGGTCCTGCCCGGTTTATCCGAGAAAATCAGTGCATGATTCTGGAGGGTATCCTGCAGCTCCTGCTTCTCCTTTTCTATTAGCTCTTCGTTGATCACCAAATGTTGGATGGTAGACGTTGTCTTTTGCGCCTCTGGGTTGGCGAGGTGGACTCCTTTCGGGGGGGGTCCTCACCATTTCTTCAGCATGTTTATGTGGTAGACCTGGGTCTTTCGCGGACTCATTTGCAGTTTGTAACTGGTATTACTGATGGTCGATAGTACGCAATAGGGGCACCCCCATTCGGCCTTGAACTTCTGGATGGATGAGGGTAACAGTACTAAGGGCCATTCACCCTTCTCCAATCTTCTCCACTTTTTCCCTTTATCGTATATGGCTCTTTGCTTCGACTGGCTTTTCTCTAAATTGGTATAGGCCAGATCCCACAGTTTTCCCAATTTGAACCTCAAATTCCTTGCATATTATAGAGTCTTCAAGGTCTCTTCGGGTATTTCATTTTCCCAAGCCTCCTTTGTCATGTCCAATAAGGAGCGGGGTTGTCTCCCGTATAACAGCTCAAATGTGGAGACCCCGAGGCTGCTTTGTTTTTGGCTTCTGATAACGTACAAGGCAAAAGGCAGAATCTGGTCCCATTTGGATCCGTTTACCTCTAACATTTTTCAGATGGTGCTCTTCAATGTTCTATTATAGAGCTCCACAAGCCCGTCTGTCTGGGGGTGGTATACCGCTGTTCGTATTTGCTGTATGTTCAATAGTTGGCAGACTTCTTTCATCAGTTTTGATACAAATGGGGCCCATGATCCGTGAGGATCTCTTTAGGGAAGCCCACCCAAGAAAAGAACTCCAACATTCTGTGTGCGATTTGTTTGGTGGTGGTGGTAGAGAAGGGGAAGGCTTCCGCGAACCTCGTAGAGTAGTCAACCACCACCAGCACGTATTGATTCCCTTTTCTGGTTTTTGGAAGAGATCCTATAAGGTTCATGCCCACTCTCTCAAAAGAAACCCCGATAATGGGGAGGGGTTGTAGTGGTACTGCCGGGGGCCGGGTCATGTTCCTCTTCTGGCAGACATCGCACTCCTGGCAGTAGGTCATCGTGTCTTTATATATCCCTGGCCAGTAGAAATGCCGGAGGATGTTTTGTGTCGTTTTCTCTGCACCAGTGTGTCCTGCCACCAGATGTGCATGCGAATAGAACAATACCTGTTCTCTGAAAGACACAGTAACTAGGAGTTGCTCAGGGTCGCCCTTTTGTCCTTGCCTGTAAAGAAGGTCGTTTTTCACGAAAAACCTGGGGTACTGAGTGGGGTTCTGTCCCAGGTTTTGGTGGGCTTGTTCCCAGGCGTTGAACAGCGTGTTATCGTTCGTTTGTGCGAACCGGAAGCTCCGGTCTAATACCCACGGTTCGGAAGACACCAAGGCGGGCAAGGGCTGTTAATGGTCTCTATCCTTATGACCGGTGTTCCCTCCTGGACCTATACTTTGCCTGAACATGCGCAGGAAAGAGGGCTTGTCGGTCCCTATTATCAGGTCTTCAGGAAGGGAGGACAGTACTCCTACTCTAACTGTGCTGGGTTCCCCTTGAACAGGTACTATGGGAAGGTTGGCTACAGGATAGGGTTTGACATCCCCATGAACACACCTGATGTTAACCCTTTCATTGGGGATGTATTGAGGGGTTTTCACGTGTTGTGACTGTACCACTGACTGACGACAGCCAGAGTCTAGGAGAGCATTTATAAGGGACCCGTTTACCCTTACACTCACTCTGAACGCGTGGCCCATCTCTGCCGAATATAATACAGTCCTTGGGAGGTATCCCACCTCCATTGGTTCTTCTGTCTGCTTCCGTCGGGGGCACAATCAGGCAATGTGCCCCCAGTTACCACACTCGAAGCACTGGGGTCCCCCGGGCGTAGGGGGGTCTGGTCTCCATGGCCTCGGCCTGGTGTGTTCCTGGGTTCTCACTGGCTTCTTCTCAATCTTATGGCCCCCTTTCACCATCTTCTCAGTCTCCCGAGGGGGAAGTCTTGGCTGTGCCCTGGAGAATGTGGTAGCCATTTCCACTGCCTGGGCCGTCGTAAGGTTATGGTGCTGTCTTAGCCATTTTTGAGTGACGAAAGAGAGGGCTTCTAGGAACTGCTCTAGATACACTCGGTCCATTATCTCCTCCTTTGTACTCACATTCAGTGTGAGCCATTTGTCTGCGGCCATTTTTAACTGGACGAACAGGGTTTTGGGGGTTTCCCAGGGGACTCCTCTCTCTTTTCTGAACCGTATACGATAGGCTTCAGTGTCCAAACCTAAATGGTCCAGTATGATTCTTTTTACATCATTGTAGTGGGTGTCTCCCGTGGAATTCACCACCTGGTAGGCAGCCTGCGCCTCCCCCACCAACAGGGGAGCGAGGAAGAAGGGCCACTTTGCCACGGGCCACCCGCACGCACTGGTGGCCCTTTCGAAATTGAGGAGGAAGGAATCCGGGTCTTCCCCCAGTTGATACTTCTGTAGGGATACTCCGCTGATGGTGTGAGGAGCTCCCCCTCCTGTAGCCGGCCAACTCTTCGTGGGCGGGTCACTTGCTTGAGCGGTCATGGCTGCCTTCATGATCTCCCAGTCCGCCTCCGCCGACCTTATCTGTTGTTCCATCACCCATTCCAGCCTTTCCTGTCCCTTCATGAGCTGTTGTACTACGGCATCCATCTTCGTTAAACCGATGGATGGGATGCCCGCATTCTCCACCAATGTAGCGGGGTGTATAGTAATGGGCAGGAGTCGAGTCTTGGTTCTTGCGGGTTTTATTTGGTGATACAAAATATCAGTACACGTCTTCCGTATAGGTGGCCTCCGCGGGGATCTGCTTCTTTCTTCTTTCGGTCTTCTCCGGACACCTTCCTCCCTTCTCCGGATGGGGCTCCATCAAGTCGGTTCCTCGTCAGTCTCCGTGGTGGAAGGCACTCCGCCGTGAGGGAAGACACAAAAGAGGTCGTATCAGTTTCGAGTTCTTTGGCAACACTGGGGAATCAGGAAAGGGGGTGAGGGGACACCAGCCGTGACTTTTGCACACTAAGTGAGGAAACGAGGTAGTGACAGGGGGGGGTAATGCAGGAGGCGAAGGGAAGCCGTTTACGTTACAGATCCGCCCTTTCGCCCAACCCAGCCCGTGATACGCTTGCGTACCTCTGAAAGCCACACACCTCCTGGCGTGCGGCTGGGCGGCTCGTGTTGCCGTTGGCCTCCAGGCTCCCGCACCGCTGACGGGTCACTCCACTCGTCCTCTGCTTCCTCCGTAGATGGAATACCGGGTACTATTCTCGCCTCTCTCGTTACGCTCCTCTCACTCCACGCCTCTCCTCCCCACTCGCCTTCCTCTCCTCCGGTGAACAAGCACACCTGAGTGCTTTCACCTGCCGTATTTGAGGCGTATCCGGGCTCCTCCTCCTCAGCGGTCCCAGGCCAGTTAAAGGTGCCGCATCCTTCCTCCTCGGCGTCACAGCTATATAGTTTGTTGGTCCCAGTCCAGACCGGCGTGTGTGATGGCTGAAATGAAAGGAGGGGGGATCACAAGGTGAATACCCGCTCGGGTTGTCTAGTTCGTAGAGCGAACCTGAGGCATTTTGTCCTCGTTACAAAGTACTTGAAGGGTAAATTAATATTTCCGAAAATGTTAGAACTGTCCTTACCTTAAAACTAGCTGAATTCAATTTCCCAGCTAGGGGTGGGCCAGTAACTTTCGTGATTGAGGCTCACGATTCATATAGAACAGAGGTATTCTATTCATGGGTTACATTCCCACAAGCAGATGCACAACCACATACATTTCATTTTTACACTGAAGAAGAACAACCAGATGAATACTGGCTGTATGAGTACATTGAAATTCCGCTCACCTACCAGGAGCACATAACCTGGTTTAAAGGCGCCTTTCCCTATATAAGAAATAAAGCAAGACTAGGTCTGCTTGGAAGAGACGGGCCACTTGGCCTGTCCTTGCGGCTTGCACATCGCATCCAGACATTGATACAATACCAATAGCAGACTTACATACACTTCACAAAGAAATAATAAAACTTTACAGAAATTGAACACTATTTGTGATGAGAACACTCACAATTCAGCCAACAAGAGCTACTCAAACAGGACCCGTTCAGGGGTCTATAACTAAAATTACACCACAAAAATTAAACGCAGTTATGGGTAAAATTCCCACTAAACATGAACAAATGCCATTCTGGATAGCTCAGAAAATAACACAGCTAGAGGTAGCATTTCCATTTGGGGCTTGGGGTACAGGTTTTGCTGCAATATATACCAGAACTCATGATATCCCTTCACTAGCAGTAGTACCAGATGTATTAAGACACATACAGACTGAGTATGGAGCAGAACCGCTCTGAACTTAGGGATGTAATTGCTAGGCAATTTTGCCCAGGTATCAACTATAATTTTAGCAAACATAAAAGGGGAGGCAGCAGCAGTGGTAATACGCCAACACATATAAGGGTTTCACTCCTTTACAACAGGGACATGAATTACCTAAAATTATCCCAAGCACCTATGCTAAATTAGGTAGGGATAGTTTGGGCGCTAGAGCATTAAAATCTCAACTCATGAGTGGTCCTGAGAAGGATAACACAAAGCAATCACCTGATTCTTCTAAGAAGAAATGGGATGATACTAATAAAAAACATAAGAACAGATCTCAGTCCAGGAGTGGGTCTCCTCAACAGGAGCCCTCCGAAAGGAAATACAACCTTAGGAATAGGAATAACATTAAAAAGCTGAGCGGTATCAGGATACTGATACACATTCCTCTTGTTCCTTTCAGGGTTCACAAAGAAACTCCGAGAGAGAAGGACAGTCAGAACACAGACTAGAAGAGCGTATGAAGTCAAGAGACACGCCACGCAATTAGAGCTACACTTCTAAAAAAGAAGATAAGCCACAAAAATATAAATAGAAGAAAATAGCAGGTCTCAAAGTTAGACATGCCCAGAATTTTGAGGACTCAACTACTGAACGGGGAATGGCCTCTGGCGATGCTAGACAGCGCAGATAGAATTTCTGGTGACAGTGGAGTTGAATGTGCACATCACAGTGGAAATATCTGATATGAGGGTAAGTGTCCCACATAGGATACATGAAACAACACTCCAAACAAAGGGGGGCAAACCTAGAAAAGTTATAGGTCTCTTTTGGGAGAATTTGACTTGCAACTATGGCATACTTTAAGCTGAACAAGATGTGCGGCCTGCAATTGTTATGGATAGCCCAAAGGTATAAACAGAAATGTTACCATCCTTTTCCGACCACATTCAAATTTTCTTAAAACACACCTACACATGGGAGTGGGCCGTAGCCTTTGCTCCAGCACTTTATCGCAACCATGTTGGGTGGGATACTGAAAACAAATCCAGTTCCACAGAGACAGTACCCAATAAAACAGGAAGCAAAAACAAGGTCAGGGAGATCTTAGATCAACTTGAATACCAGGGTGTAATAGAACCTTCCACCTCTGCAATGAATAATCCTTTGTTTCTCGTAATGAAACCCGATAATTCATACTGTCTAGTTTTAGATTATAGACATCTTAACTCATGCACAAAAGCATTTGCAGTACAGAATGCACACAGTGCTGCGTTAATAAAATAACATTGTGCGGAAAAAATACAAAATAACAGTAGATATCTCAAATGGATTCTTCTTCCAAAACATAGCGCCTAAAAGCATGTATCTAACAGCACTCTAAGCGTTAGGTTCCCAGCATCAATTTTGTCAACTCCCACAAGGGTATAAGAATAGCACCGGGTTGTTCAGCGCTAGGGTAACAGAATTAATTCAAAATTTGGATGAAGAAGCCTTGTCCTATGTAGATGATATTTATCTGACAGGCGATGATTTAAAGGAACACTTGACCAGGGTGAGCACCATGATTTTGGGATTCCCCTCTGAGGGCTACAAATTAAACTTTAAGAAATCAAAAATAGCCCACCTCAATGTCCTATTTTTGATATATGAGCTATCAAGTGAAGGTAAAAGCCTGGCAGCTAACGTTTTAGAAAAGTGTGCGCTGCACCAACCTCCTAAAGCTTTGAAAAACGTACAATCCATATTAGGATTTTAAAATTTTGGCCGAACATACATTTTAGATTACGCAGAAAAAGTAAAACCTTTCTACGACTTAATATGACCTGATTTCTCAGTTAGGCATTGAACACAGGAACACACAGACATCATACATTCTCTACAAGCTGACATGATAGCTTCAAAACACGCGTAAATATACCCAATCTGGTGATCCGCATTGTAGCGGGTCAACCCGGGTATACTTACCTAGCCTTCAATAAAGGCAAAACTGTACCCATAGCATACAAATCACATTTGTACACAAACGTTGACATGCGCTTTTACATCCACAGAAAAAATTCTGAACGCAGTACAGACCGCAGTAGCGAGGGAAAGAGCACTGGCTCAGGGGAAACGTATAATTATCGCAACTCCAGTACCAGCTTTAGAGGCTGTTACAAAGGCTAGCCTTCCTAATGCTAAGGCTTTACATCCAAGATGTATATAATGGGCTAATTTGCTCACTGTAACAGATGTAGTATACAGATAAACCCAAGGTTGAAAATACAAGCATTCGTGCAATATGAACAAGAATATCCTCTCCTAAATGAAATAATAGATCAGTACGAATTTGTTAGATCAGTACGAATTTGTTATTTACACTGACTGGTCTGCTCTGCCGGCCAAAGGGAGTACACAGCAATACAGCCCGTTTGCGCGCTTGTAAAAAGATGTATGCGGGATGGCAAGTTCCATCCCAGTGATACAAAAACACAGTCTCTAGGAGACTGCACGGCTCTGCTGGCAGAATTAAAAGCCCTATTACTGGCACTAATAAATATGGATCAGAAATTCTACACACTCATAATGTTTGATTACTTTTACTGTGTCCCAGTCATACAACAAATATCTTCATTACTGGGGTCAGAATGGGTTTAAGGTGGCACATTTAAGGACAAAATGCTATGGGCATGTTACAGGGAATTCATTGGCTGATGAAGCTGCAAAAGGGGCTGTATGCACAGCTTCCGTAGCTGCAATCACTCATTCAAAAACCAGAATAGATGGAGACATTATGGTTGCTGTTATTGCCATGCTCAATAATTTGGCTGTACCGAAAAATGTCCACTCAAATACTCCCACAAGTTAGATGCAAACAACATTCCATATGCTCAGATTCCTGGAGTGGGGGATAGATCAATACCAAATATGGATTAGGCTCAATTCTGGCTGCACACAAGGGTCTAGGTTCTGCACATGCAGGAATTACCGCAACAGTTTCATTACTGAAACAGCGCTATTGGTGGCCTGGTTTAACCCCTTCCATGCTCATGACGGAACAGTTCCGTCATGAGCGTCGGTTGAGCTGTGCTCATGACGGAACCGTTCCGTCATGAGCCGATAGGCTCATTAGAACCTTCAGCACAGAGCAAAAATTCGCGCCGCGCTGAAGGGGTTAACAAAACATACAAAGAACTTTGTATTAACCCCTTCCATGCTCATGACAGAACCACACAGGCATGAGCCACGGTAGCCATGTGCTCACGACGGCGTGGTCCCGACATGCTGAGGCCCCTCCGCCCACGCGGCACTGATTCCCCGCCTGTGCGGGTAAATTAGTGAGCGGGCGGGGTTGTGACAAAACCACACCGTCATAAGCACACGCCACCCATGGCTCATGACGGTGTGCTTCCGTCACGAGTATGGCAGCGCTGCGCTCACCCCTCAACCCCCAGCGCCAGAGCAGAATTTGCCCCACGGCCAAGGGGTTAACATGTGACATCTGTCAGCAGATGTAGGGTTGCACTGTAGCATGTGCAGTGCAGACACCTTTGCTAATATCAGTCAGACCACTCGCGTGTGTCTATCTGGACCACTGGGGCCCCTTACATGCATATGGGGCTTACAAGTATATCTTGGTGGCAGTAGATTCATGCTCGAGATTCCTGTAGGTATGGCCTCAGCGCTCGGCTGATGTTTAGACTGTTATAAAAGACTTACGTCTTATAGGGACATACACAGTTGGCACATTACAATCTGACAGTGACCCAGCATTTAGCTCTAGGTCTTACAAGCAAGCCATGAAAAGCTTGAGTGTAGCATGGTGGTACTCCTCTCCGTACCATCCTGAGGGAAATTTGGTTGTGGAACTGAAAAACCGCGACTTAAAGCAGTCTTTAACAGCTAGGGTATTAGCTTCGGTGGTAGTTGGGTCAATCACCTTTATGGGGTACAGCGTGCACTCAACAATTTGCCAAGAAGTTCTCTAGGGGGTGTCACTCCTTATGAAGTCCTATTTGGAACAAGAATGTGGGTACCTGATCTCGATTGTGAAAGCACAGTGGCAGAGGAAAAACAATTTGACATCAATAAACATTTGGCTGTTTTCCAGGATCTGAATGAATCCCGAGCATCACAAAGTAACATGCCGGTCAAGCGCGCCGCCACTGGGGAAGTCAAATCAGTCACGGCAAGACCTCAAAAGTCAGGGATTTGGTCAGAGGAAAGATCTAGGACAAAAAAGATTTTGGGCCATCATACAGAAAGCCTGAGCCTGTCCTGGCTGTTGAAGGAACAAGAACCGTACTGCTTCGCCTCTTGCTGGCAAAAAAGAAAAGAGATTTGTCTCCATTGATCTGATCAAACCACACTTTGTGGCCGAAACTGAATAGTAGGCCTTGTGGACTCCTGAGTTGCCGACGCTCTCCTCTTGCTTCCATAGAGGAAGTTCAGACTGAAAGACTCATAATGTTCGAAGAGTCTCCAATACAAAGAAATGGAATTTCCAACAATGAAATGGAACTCGTTCCTCTTCAGATTGAACATCAGAACTCAAGTGAAACATAAATATCAATTCAACCAAATACTGATATCTACATCAATATGCCTTCAAAAAGAGCCACCTGCCTGTTCAACAGCACCTGCTGAGCTACCAAAGATAGATCATATTGCATCTGGCTACTTCATCGATTTTGATACCTTCTCTCTTGATCCCAGCGTACCTGACAACTCGAGTTTCCCATAAGCAACAAATTTGTGAAATCTTCACTTTTCTAAAAAAATACTTATTTAGTCTCACCTTGGCTACAGCTCTGGCAAATATCTGCAGTATTGTTTGTTCTGTTCTGGATTGGCCTAGTGACTGTTTTCTGCTTACTAGTTAATGGAAATTATCTCCCAGCAGGCTCTGCAGTATCCAATGTGAACTTGGCTCTGAAACCACATACATCATCTCATTGTGAACAAAGAGACTTATTTTCCGTGAACAGTACAGCTGTTCCAATTCCTGATGGTATTGTTTGGGACAGAGTTGATTATGATGTATTTGGCCCGACAGAACTTTTGAAAATACTACATTTATATAAAATTTCTTTAAATATATTATTACCTCCAGTACATTCTCTGACGATTGGGATTTTGAAACTGTCAATAATCTGCTGCATTTTCAAGCAATGATATGTTAGAAGACACATCTGGTGTTGATAATGTTCTGTTATCATCATTATGGTCATCACTTTTTACAAAAATCAAGTATCCCTAGAAATGTTTACACATACCATCAATGGGAACATTGTCCAACACCACCAAAAGGTGGTTCAGAAACTTTTGCACAGAAATGTTAATATTTTTCAGGGTTTAACACTTCTGACCCAACCTCATTTTACTATAAGGTTGCACCTACATCTACACAGAAAAATATGCTGACTAACACCAAACAGATTTACTCTGCATCCTTTATTGCCAAACTGTCTGAACAGGGTTTTGACTTATGGAAAGACACAATCGACACAAAATCCGTCTGGGGTTCTAAGGATTGGCAAGTTCAAGGAACAGAAGTATTATTTTGGAGCATGCCTCATCTCTCAACAAATGATATTTCTGAATGAAACTGCAACAGGCTTCCTTTCTTGGACCAGCCAAGAACAAGAATTTGAACACACCACGGTTTCCCACACCTTCACACATCAATTTTACATCATGTGGAGGGGATACAATAGACATCATGCAGTACAACACATCAGACCCCAATTGGAAGGGATGGTTAGTTTGGCCCACATACACGGACATATGTCATTCAAGATTCAAGAGTACAACCGAAGGGTTTAGTATCCATAGGCCAGACCCATGATATGTACATCTGGGGGTAGTAACATCATATAGTGTAGGGAAGTGTAGGGAAGCTGTGCCATGATTGACTAAAGACCTCAACTCTGTCCCAGATGAAACTGACCCACACAATCAGGGAGGTGCCGTTATGGCCTTCGTTGAATGTTTCCTTTATACGGTTTAATACTCTGAGCCGAATGAAAGCCATGCTTTTACAACAAACGTGCCCTTAACCTCCTCCCGAGAAACTTATGATCGTCAGGTTGCAAGGTCCGAATACAAACAAACTGCCCTTTCTATTCCACAGAAATGGTACAACGTATCTTTAATATATCCGACGGGTATTTTCCACCTATTTAAGACCATAGGTTCTGGACTGTTAAGCACCTTTCAGACAATCCTCAGAGTTGTTCCCAACCTTATACACTCCTTCTTCGGAAGCATTTTTGGAGGGTTTCCGGTGATATTGTTTCTAATAGCAAGTATCCTGATTGTCCTTTTTCTGGTACACAATGGACGCCTTAGTCACCAAGGAGATGGAAAGCACGCTCTTGAAGAACCGATACCATGATCTCATGGTACTCCATCTGGGCGCACCTCGTCTTCAAGAACTAAGCGAGTCTTGGTTCTTGTCATTTAGACCAGTCTGGATCAACTGTATTCCAATGCCTGTTCTGCTGACAAGAATGCGTGTTGAACCTCTGTCTGACACTTCCAACAATCGCACCACCGGACGTTGATGTTTTACTGGAACCGATAACTGCCCAGGTTGTGCAGTGACCTCAGCGTATTCCAGTTTTGATGTCTGCATTCGTAGAGCCACCACGGGATTCTTCAGCTCCTGTTGGGAAGGATACAGGGTCCTCAACAAACACTCAGGCCTCGGATGACGATAGCGCTTCACCAGTAACGGCTGTGGTGAATACAGAGGAACATCTGTGCTCGATTGAACTGATCTGCAAGGTGTTGCAGGGATCGTCATCTGCGGTTGCAGGCAACAATGATATTACATCTCCCAGCCAGGACACATAAAACATTTGGCTCATCGTGTGCTGGGAAAATTCGGCCTTTTTTCAAAATAACCAAATTTGGAATTTTAAACAAGACACTTTAGTCTAAGCTGCATGGCTTTCAGTCACTCTATGTTCAAACTATATCCTCGAACATACTGTAGATTTCTATTGCCAGTTATACATGTCTTTTAACATTTCATAGACTTTTTACATTTTTAAGGACTATTTTCATAGACTTATTTACGTACTATATTTACTATATTTAGCAGTACATAAAACTTTTTAGTATGTTGTCCAGTCGGATGAGGAGTGGGTGTTATATTCCATATCGGTACCCCAATATCGACTAATGTACTACAAGCACCTTTAACCTACATTGCCCTCATATTGCACTACATAACGGTTTCTTAGGACTGACCTTTTACCTAGTTCAGGTAATGACTAGAGGACCTGGGGATTTCTCCGAAAGGCCTAAGCCTAATTCATTATACATGAGGATTCTTGGAATCACAGCTGGACAGCAGGTCAAACATCTCCTGCATAAAAACTATGTACATGGGTCATTCCTTCTGTCATTCTAGTTCAACATGACACAGCGAGGTATACCCCCTGGGGTATCACTTTGTGTATATATACCCCATCTCTTGCTAAGGTAGAGAGAGGAGAAAAGGGCTTCCATGCCTACACACTGATGCGAGACACTGAGGCTCCTGCATGCAGACACTCCAGCTCACAGTGGTCTGACATCCCTTGCGGAGTGTCCACCTCAAGACCAGAACGGGGTCCCCAAGTATCTCACTTCAGGTAATAGGGTTGACTTAATCCTAGAGGTATTCTTGGGTTTACACACACATCAATGCTAGGTACATTCAGGGACATCTATTTAGGGACGCATCTTAGGAGTATGCTTTTTATTACCGTCATGTATCTTTATACTTGCCTGCATTTATCGTTTCAGTACTTTGGTAGAAATCTACCATTCTTTTACTCTGTTAGTGCTTATAATCATTTATATCTGTTACTGTTTAATGGTTGTTTCAGCACACCTATTTTACACTAGAATAAGGCCAGTTCAATAAATACTTATTGAGAAACGTCCCCACCGTTTATCACAGTGAGCACAAGTGACTGAGCGAAAACTAGCATTGTTTCCACGATTCCTGATGGGACAGAGTTGTCATGTTCGATAGTTGCCAAGAACCATTCTCTCCTTGGTAAGAGGAGTTTCAAGTGGCACTGTGAGCTAGCTGGTATACAGCTGACATACTCGGTGGGGGTGTCCAGTATCAGTTTGGACACCAAGCCCGCAGTGTATGTTGTATAAACGTGCAGAGCCTATATAGGTTTGTACGAACTACAGGTCAGGCCAGGTGTAATTTGTGGCCAGTGGGTCTTCCTCCACGCCCGCACTTGACGCTCCTTGACGGGCTTGCAGGCTTTTCTAACTAGCTTGTCAGCCTTTTAACTCCCTCTCACCAGCTGCCTTCTTCCTCAGGCTCAACACAAATCAACTCAACTTAAGCAGACCTAGCCTCTTCAATATCACAGTACAATAGGAGGGCAACAGGAGCACAATAGGAGCATTCAAAAGGAGTGAACCAGTGACCCAGCAACCCAGTGGTGCTAGTAGAGGATATTCACACCAGGAAAGCTTTAGAAGCGGCCCAGCCAGGCTGATTGCAACAATATGAAAGAGAGACATACTGGATCAACAACAGCATACAAAAGGAAAAGGGACTAAAAAGGTACAAACAAAGCAATCAAAAGAAGAACAATAGCTTAGGAAAGTGCATCACCCTCGTACTCGACTTTGGTATCCATAGAATCTACGGCAACTGCCACAACAACGGAGTATCAGCCAACAATCTACACAAAATTGTTCTTTGTGAAGGCCTCCGATCCCCATTACACCCAGTGGCTATAGATCAGATCAGCACCTTAGGCGTCAACCCAGCAATGATGATTGAAGGAAATGCAAACATGGCAACAGAAGCTTCAGGTAACAGAGGCCACCAAGGAGCAGCTGTGCTCAAAAACACAATTTTAATGAAATAATAGATTATCTCCGTGCACACCTGTTTAAATGTGATTCTTAATTCATTAGTTTTGGCTCTGTCCTTGTCGTACTGTGTCTTTCAGTGACTTCAAGAAATATTTGATGGTGTGATATTAATATCACTAAAGGGCGCGCTCCTTTAACGTGAAACAAAGTTGTTTCTTCATTTAACTTGAAAGCATATTGCGTAGTGGTATTTGAGTTTGGTCAGATGATAATTGTTGGTTCGAGCGGGGCCCTTGGGACCCCCACCCTCTCCATTTTCTGTACAGTGAGTGTTTCTGCAGCAGACTCCGCTATACAGTGATTAAGAGGGAGCATTCTCGAGTCTGCCAAAATTATGTTTTTGTTTGATGGTGTGATATTAATAACTTAATGAAATGCTTGCTGAAAGTGTTATTAAAATCAACTTTTCATGTATTATTCAAATGAAATGAGCTGAGTGTTCATGTTAAACAAAACGTGACGAAGAGAAAATCTATATGTTTGGTTAAGTGATCATGAGGATCGCTAAATGAGACCAAATAAATGCAGAATTACGGTGTGGAGAAATTTAAAAATTGGAATTTGACTCGTTAGTTAAATACTCGCAACGGTAAACGTTGCGCTCGATATGGGGTCGCAAACTCCTGGTATACCATTAGATGGTGTAGAGACGCCTGATGGATTTCCGGGATCAGTATCAGTTAGTACCACTCGAAGCCAATCACAGTGCTTCTTTTAGACAGTGTAAAGTGTCACGTGTTGTAGTGACGTACTCAATGAATCGGAGCACCGAAATTCATTATAGATATTGAGTCAGTGTGTGCGAATAGTGCGAACACTGCAAGGGCTATTAACGGATGAAAGAAAAGTTGAATATTAAATAGAAAATGAGCTAATCGTGCTCGTTCAAAAAAGGTTAAACGTTGCATTCACCTCGAGCTTAAGAGGCGCGTTATGATTGGGTAAAGTTCCGGTCACGTGATCGCGTGTAGCTGCAATGAGAATAATAAAGTTTGGGCTGGTGCAATCTTATATAGATAGTGAAAAGGGTCTGAAATGTGATGGAAATAATGAAAATAATGAATTAATGGAAAAGAGTTCCAAATTCAAATAAATGAAAAATTACATCAAAACACATGAATCCAAAATATGCATCAATAGTATGACTTATCTTAATGTATCATAGATATTATATATCATTGCATTCAAAAAAGTTCGACAGTATATATTGGGTTGAGAATAGTTCTGAGCCTCAGCTGTGAATATCTATCAAGAGTATGGGGTACATCATAGGAAACAAGAAAATTCAATTTGGTCATTCATCCCCATAGGCTGTAGGGAATTAAATTTTTTGATCCAAAAGAATTCCGATTTAAGACGTTGTTTAACAGGATCCATATCGCAGCGATGTGGGAGTATCTCAAGTATTGTGAATCTCAACTGTGAGATTTGATGATGAGCTTCTAGCCAATGCATAGCTACAGTAGATTTATTGTTCCTGGTTCGTATGTGACTTTTGTGTTCTGATATTCTCACTTTAATTTTACTTCAATCTGTCCCACGTAAATCTTACCGCAGGGGCATTTAATTGCATAAATACCATTAGTAGAGTCACATGTCCCAGAGTATTGCAAATCAATTTTGTGGCCTTTGTTGGGTGCTTAAAATGTTGCCAATTATTACGTTATTACAATGAATGCAGTTTTGGCACTTGGCCATTCCTTTATGAAGTGGTTTTACTTCCTTTTTGGTAGATAAAATCTCTTTCAGGTTTTTAGATCTTTGAAAAGCAAAAGTGAGGTGTTCATTATACAAGTTTTGTAGATCTGGTTCAGTTCTGATTAAATCCCAGTGTTGATTAATGGCTTTTTTGATCCTTTGTGATGCTGCTGTATATTTCAATACGCACACTGTTTTTTGTGCTGCCGTGTGGCTAGATGCTTGTAGTAATAGTTCTCTGGATAGTTTCTCTGTTTTTTTCAAAGATTCCTGTAGTATTTCTTTAGGGTAACCTCTTTGAACATATTGTTGATGTTGATCCTTTAATGACGATTTCAAAATGTTCTCATCAGAAGTGATTCTTTTTATGCGAATGAATTGAGATCTGGTTAAATGTTTTTTCAAAGGATCAGGGTGAAAACTCTGAAAAAGTAGACTTGAGTTACGGTCAGTTGGTTTCTTAAACACTTTAGTGTGGAGTTTGTGATTAGTGATGGTAATTTGTACATCCAAAAAGGATATGGACTATTCTCAATTGTATATGTGAATTTAATTCTAGGATTCAGATTATTCAAAGTAGCTATGTCTGTGATGAGTTGATCCTTTTTACCTCTCCAGATTAGGAATATATCATCAATGAATCTTTGAAGGTTGTTAAATTGGTGGTCCAATCTGGGTTGTGTAAGATGTTTTCAGTCTCGAATTTGGACATAAACAAATTTGCATATGAGGGGGCCCCCCCAAAACCCATTGAGGTTCCATTACATTGGTTGTAATAGTTCTGTTTCCATTGAAAATAACTATGGTAAAGTGAAAAATGCATTAACTCTATTAAAAATACTTTGTTGGCCTCGCAATCATTTTCGTTTAGTAAGTTCCATTCTAGGGCCTCTAGCCCTTCGTTGTGTGGTATTGAGGTGTACAGTGCGACAACGTCCACTGTACAGAGCCAATATTCTGTGTCTTCATTCAGTTGAATGGTGTTGAGTAGATTGAGAAATGCAGTTGTATCTTTAATGTATATTTGACATTTTTGTACTACAGGTTGGAGGTACCAGTCAACATATTTTCCAATACTTTCTGATATTGACCCACAGGCTGACACAATGGGTCTGAACGGTGGTTTGCATGCATCTTTATGTATCTTTGGCAGCATATATAGTTTGGGTCTCCGAGGGAATTTTGTTTCCAAAAAGTTTTTTGTTTTCTCATTAATCCATTTAATCTCTAGTGCATGTTCTCAGATTTCAGATAGTATCTTTTGATATTCAATTGTTGGGTCAGATTCCAGAAGCAAATATATGTCTTTGTTGTTCACATGATCATTTACGTTGGGTTCATAAAATTGAGCGTCCATAATAATCAGCGCTCCCCCTTTATCCGCTCTTTGGAAGGTTAAGTCATGATCGTTAGCAAGGTTTTTCAATATGCTCCATTCTTTCTTAGATAGATTTGTTTGTTGAGGTTTAGAGAAGTTGATCTTTCGCACTTCAGTGATAACTGATCTTTCAAAAGCGTCAATCATGGGCGTCCGCAGAAATTTTTCCAGGGTGGGGCAACATTTTTACTTCATCACCATCCTCCGACATGATTGATCACAAGTATTAAATAAACAAATAAAAAAATCTAATAATACAAAGAGTTTAAATAAACAAAGAAACCCATGGGGTGGGAGAAAAATCATGTGAGGCTTCACAGCAGATTACCTGGCAACCCCAATGAAACAGAGGAAAAAAACAAACAAGCATTGGCATAGCCAATAGGTCTCGCCTTTGGGACCTTATAAGTGTTTAGCCATGCAACACTTGATGTTGTTGCACCAAGGATATTGTCCTAGACAACTAAACACTTATAAGGTCCCAAAGGGGAGACCTATTGGCTATGTCTATGCTGTTTTGTTTTTTAAATGACAAGCAGTGCTATATGGCTCCGGCTGCCACTTAGTCCACCACATCACACGTAGATGCTGCAGCCATCTTTGAATGGTTTTAAAGCCAATTCAAAAGCTGTCACCAGTGTATGTTAATCTCTATCTCAACTGTGAGACTGCTCTCCTGCTTCCCAATTCTATTAAATACAAATTATGTAAAAAGAACATCCCTTTCTGAGCTGCACGGTTCATCCTACCCACGTTTTATGTGCAGATTTGAAATACTGATGGTTTGGGCTTCCCGGAATTCAACTGGTTGAGAGGTGGACAGGTGTAGAGAGGTAGAGAGAGGTAGAGAGAGAGAGAGGTGTAGAGAGGTAGAGAGACGTAGAGGGAGAGAGGTAGAGAGGTAGAGGTAGAGGTAGGGAGAGAGAGAGAGGTAGAGAGAGAGGTAGAGGTGTAAAGGTAGAGAGAGAGGTATAGAGATAGAGGGAGAGGGAGAGAGGTAGAGGGAGAGAGGTAGAGAGAGGTAGAGATAGAGAGGTAGAAGTAGAGAGAGAGTGGGAGAGGTAGAGAGGTAGAGAGGAAGAGAGAGGTAAAGAGGTAGAGAGAGAGAGAGAGAGAGAGAGGTAGAGGGAGAGAGGTAGAGGGAGAGAGGTAATGAGAGGTTGAGGTAGAGAGGTAGAAGTAGAGAGAGAGTGGGAGAGGTAGAGAGGGAGAGAGAGGTAAAGAGAGAGAGAGAGAGAGAGAGAGAGAGAGAGAGAGAGAGAGAGAGAGAGAGAGAGAGAGAGAGAGAGAGAGAGGTAGAGAGAGAGAGGTAGAGAGAGAGAGGTAGAGAGAGAGGTAGAGAGAGAGGTAGAGAGAGAGGTAGAGAGAAAGGTAGAGAGAGAGAGGTAGAGGTAGGGAGAGATAGAGGTAGAGCGAGAGAGATTTAGAGCGAGAGAGTAGAGCGAGAGAGGTAGAGCGAGAGAGGTAGAGGTAGAGAGAGAGAGAGAGAGAGAGAGGGGTAGAGAGAGAGAGAGAGAGAGAGAGAGGTAGAGAGAGAGAGCGGTAGAGAGACGTACAGGTAGAGAGAGAGAGGTAGAGAGAGAGAGAGGTAGAGAAAGAGAGGTAGAGAGAAAGGTTGAGTGAGGTAAAGAGAGAGAGGTAGAGGTAGGGAGAGAGAGAGGTAGAGAAAGAGAGGTAGAGAAAGAGAGGTAGAGGGAGAGAGGTAGAGGGAGAACGGTAGAGGGAGAGAGGTAGAGGGAGAGAGGTAGAGGTAGAGAGGTAGAGGTAGAGAGAGAGTGGTAGATGGAGAGGGAGAGACAGAGGTGGAGAGAGAGGTAGAGAGAGAGGTAGAGAGGCAGAGAGAGGGTTAGAGAGAGGTAGAGAGAGGGGTAGAAAGAGAGAGGTAGAGCGAGAGAGGTAGAGGTAGAGGTAGGGAGAGAAAGGTAGAGAGAGAGGTAGCGGTAGAGAGGTAGAGAGAAAGAGGGGGAGAGAGGGAGGTAGAGCGAGAGAGGTAGAGG
>NW_028243830.1:0-51497 GCF_964263255.1 Lissotriton vulgaris | reverse complement strand
CAAAAGAAATGGAAAGGGAAGACCACTCGGTCCCCCCCCGAACGTATGGATGGGTGCCCCGATCCCCCGGGAAACCATTTTGGGCAGGGGGCGTGGTTCGGCTGGTATGCCCAAAGCGGCGTAGCCGGAGCACGCCCTTCTTGCCCAGAAGGGGTTGTCCTAGACACCCGCCCGGAAGACCGCGCCCAGTAGGCGTACCTGAGGAGGGTCCCCGCCCTTCGCAGACGGATAAATAGAGCGGGAATCCAAAGAAGCGTCCTCTTGTTTTAGTGTTCTGAAGCTGCACCTCTCGTTGCTCGTGAGCCCTCGACAGAACAAGCGGCAATTTTGAGAACTTGTAATCTTGTTGTTTTTCTTTCAGTACCAGGAGTGCGAAGGATTTGGGACCTCGTCGATCGACTAGAGCGGATTACTCGAAGCTATGGCCGGCAAAAAAGCAGGAAAGAGTTCCGATCTGGAGAAAGTTCTGCGCACCTTGTTGAACCGAATGGCGATCATGGACCGCAAATTGGGTAAGGTAGATTCGATCGGTCGAGGTTTGGCCGAGGTCAAGAAGCAGTTAGCGGCACAGAACAATCCCTCGGGCCGTCCGAAGAAGGTGATAGGCCCGGCCTTGCCGGGAGTCGGCCCTGAGGGTAGGGGGAAGCGTAGCAAGAGGAGGGCGGTTCTCGGGGATGATCAGGTCCCGGAGGTGCCCCCAGCTGCCCCCATCACGCCGGCGGACAGCCCGGTACCGAGTCCGGATATAGGCTTGCCAATCCCTGTTGTAATTACCCCAGTTAGTGATGATCAAATGCCCCCAGAACTGGCCCTCCAGTTAGCGGCAGTGTTGCCATGGCTTAAAAAGAAGGCAGGGGGGGCAGTGGCTGCGGGGGATCCGGCCGAGGAAGCTAGACTGATAATCGAGCAGTTACGGCAGTCGAGAGAAGCCGGGACGGCGAATGTTCCTTCTGTTCCCCCACAGGTGGCACCTGGAGCACCTACGGTTGGCCGGGAAAAGACAGCAGACACGGCAGTTGAACCCGGTAAGAACCCATTGCCAATGGTAGGGGATGGTTCAGTGCCTTCAAGGCGCGAAAGGGTGGCCCAGCACATCCCAGCGGCTACAAAGGAAATGATATGGGGGGACAAGTATGTGAATATGTTTTCATTGTTGACCGACCATCGTGAGATGGAATATGCAAAGACCCAGAAAGATTTATGGCACCCCAGCGTATGGCGGGCCTAGATAGTGGAATTTAGGGTCAACGAGACCGTAGCAAACTGGGTGAAAGCTTTCGCGATATTTACGGCAGTAATGGGGGAACGGAAGCCTGAAGTGTTGATCGAGTTATCCTGTTACCAGAATAGGATCATGGATTTTTATAACATGTATGGGGGGGACGAGTGGAAAGGTTATGACATGCAATTCTGAAAAGCGAAGGAGTTTGATGCAACTTTGACCTGGGACTGCCTCGACACGGTTTCATGGCACAAGCAGCTCTTGCCTGGTTCGGCGGGTACGTCCTTACCGGGCGGGAGCGGGCCTGGGACAGTTCGCCAAAAGCCTGTGCAGCCCTTTCGAGCAGGTGCCGGTGGGGAATTACAGCCCAAGACCAGCGGAAATGGGGGCAAGCGCTGGGTTTGTTGGGGCTTCAACAGAGGCAACTGTAACAGGCCCCAGGGAACATGTAGGTTCAGGCATGCGTGTGCGGGATGTGGGATCTCCTCACACCCGGAGAGTAGCTGTAGATCAAAGAACGGTGGTTCGGGAGGCAAGGGGGGGTCCAAGCAAGAGTGAGGTGATGCTTGGGAAACGATTGCCTTCACCTGTCGACATCATGGCTTTGACTCCCTGGTTGAACAAATACCCTGATCATGTATCCGCCGGGGTTTTGAGGAACGGATTCCTATATGGCTTCAACCTCCCGGCGGGGGATTTTCGGGGCGACTCCTTTTGTAAAAATCAGCTATCTGTCCAACACAACCCAGCTGTGGCAGCAAAGAAAATTTCCAAAGAAGTAAGCTTGGGGCGGGTAGCGGGGCCTTTTCCATGCCCGCCAGTGGCGGACTTCGTGTGTTCACTGCTGGGAGTGGTTCCAAAGAAAGACCCAGGGGAGTTTAGACTCATTCACAATCTGTCGGCCCCGAGGGGCTCCTCGGTGAATGAAGCCATTGATCCCGATGTCTGTTCAGTTCTGTACGCATCGTTCGACGATGCCGTTGCCCTATTGAATAACCTGGGCCCCGGAGCGCTGATGGCGAAATCGGACATCGAATCAGCATTCAGGTTGCTCCCGGTTAACCCACAGGACCAGCGCTTGCTAGGTTTTACGTTCCAAGGGAGTTATTACATGGATAAATGCATGCCTATGGGTTGCTCCATTTCTTGTGCTTATTTTGAGATGTTCAGCTGTTTTTTAGAGTGGGCATTCATCGAGGCCACGGGGCATAGACAAGTAATGCACTATCTAGATGACTTCCTGTTTTTAGGACCGGCCGGCAATGCGACATGTGCACAGGCGCTGCAGGACTTCTGCATCCTCATGCGGGAGTTTGGAGTCCCATTGGCACCAGGTAAGACGGTGGGGCCATCTACTTCACTGGAGTTTCTGGGAATTGAGCTCAATTCAGTGGAGGGATGTTTCCGTTTGTAAATGGAAAAGGTGGCCAAGTTCAGGGCTTCCTTAACGCAAAATGCCTGGGCAAGGAGAAAGTGACCCTGCACCAGTTACAGCAAACAGTGGGTCAGCTTAACTTTGCCTTGAGAGTGATACCGATGGCCCGCCCCTTCTCACGCTCTATTGCACAAGCTATGGTTGGCCTCAAGGAGGGACACCACCGTACGAGACTGTCGGCGGAGGTTCGCCAGGATATGCGCATTTGGTTGGCTTTTCTGGCGGACTTCAACGGTCGAGTGGTGTGGAACAAACCACCAGCATCGTCGGACGAACTGGGTTTGTGGACCGATTCAGCTGGGAGCGTGGGATTTGGCGCCATCTTTGGTAACCGATGATCAGCGCAAGTATGGCCAACGTGGTGGCACTCCAGCGGCCTGACAGGTAACATTGGGTTCTTGGAGCTGTTTCCCATTTGGGTTGCTCTGTTGGCATGGCCAGATGAGTTTAGGGACCGCTCAGTAGTGTTTTGGTCCGACAATATGACTGTGGTTGAGTGCATTAATCAGCAGGCAGCCCGCTGCAAGTGGATCTTGAGACTGTTAAAAGAAATTGTTTTACGTTGCATGAGATTGAATGTACAGTTCAGGGCAAAACATGTGCCGGGTGTACTGAATAATGCGGCTGATGCACTCTCTCGTTCACACATGCAGGCTTTCAGGGGCTATCTACCCACAGCGGACCTAGTTGCGGCACCGTTCCCTGAAGCGCTATGGCTAATCGGTGCCCCGGATTACAAGACCTCGTGGCAGCCAGCTTAGCTCTCAGGACAAGGAAGGCCTACGAAGGAGCGTTTCGTTCCTACTGCACATTTTTAGGCCCGACAGGGAGACAGAGCGGGGGACAGGAGGAATCCTTCCTGTGGTTCTTGGTAGCACTGCATAGACAAGGCCGGTCAGCGGCAACGGCCAACAGACATAGGGCGGCCATTTAATTCATGGCATAACTCCACGGCATAAGGGACCCGACGGGTTCCTTTTTAGTCAGGAGGGCGCTCCGCGGCTGGCAATGCCTGGAGGGTCGCAGACAAGATGCGAGGCACCCGATTGGCCTAGAGAGATTGTCTCTGCTCTTAGCGAAGCTGGATGAGACGTGCTCCTCCCCTTCCGAAGCAGTTCTGTTCCGGGCAGCTTTCACCTTAGCATTCCATGGGGCTATGCGGGTAAGCGAACTCGTGGCGAGGAACAAGAGAGATACGGAGGGAGGCTTATGCAGGGATCACGTACAAATAAGGGGTGACTCGATGCTAATCTCGATAGCCAGGTCCAAGACAGACCAGGGAGCTATGGGGGATAGTGTTGTGGTGCAGCGCGCTTGAGGGTCCCCCACTTGTCCGATAAAGTGTTTAGAGGAATATTTGGCACAGAGGTCGGCTACATGGGGAGGGAGCCTGCTTAGGCACAAGGATGGCACCCCTCTGACGAGATTTCAGTTTCAGAGGGTGCTAGCACTTACAATCGCTGCCGCGGGCATGGACCCGTGCGATTTTGGGACCCACTCATTTAGGATAGGGGCTGCTACTGAGGCTACGCCCAGGGTCAGGGTGCAGAAGAAGTGAAACAGCTAGGCCGTTGGTCCTCAAACTGCTTCAAAAGGTATGTGCGATTGCACATGTTGTAAAAGACTGTTGAAATGCACTCACGCTTCTTGTCTTTTCTTTGAATTACAGTTTCGCAAGCCTGTGACGCGGGGCGGAATCTGGAGTCAACCCAGCACCAGGGGACCAGCGGTCGAGGATCACCGACTGGAGAGCAAGTGGTATGGGTCGTGGGCCACTCATACGTGAGGCGCGCCGGGGACGTATTCATGGCAGGTGACGCGATTCACGCATCTGGGGAATACGGGTACAGAGTGACCTTCCATGGGAAGGGTGGCCTCTGTTTTGACCAATTTCAATCATTTGTGGAGGGTCTTTTAGGGCGGCAAAGGTCACTGCCATCTATAGTCATAGTACACCTGGGGGGCAATGACTTAGTGAAATTGGAAAGACGAGTGTTATTAGAACAGATTCTGTCGGCAGTTAGCCGGTTGGCTAAGAGGCTCCCGGGGTGCACAATCGCCTGGTCCCACATGATCCCCAGGATGGTTTGGTGGGGGGGTATCTCTGTGTCAGCGTTGAACCACTCGGTAAAGAGGGTCAACAATAAAATAGGGAAATTGTTCTGCTCCGCGCAGTTGCATAGCATTCCCCATGGGTGTATTCGGGGTGATCACTTTTATTTGAATGATGGGGTTCACTTGTCCAGGGCGCGGGAATGATTTACTCATAGGAGACTTCATAGCATGGCTAAGGGGTTTGAGGAGGCATGACCTTTAGGAGGTGTGGGGGGCCGGATAGTCGGTCAACTATCCGGCCTGTGGCGGTAAGGTCATGATCGGTGAGCAGTAATTTCAAGGTCCCTAGGGGGGGCGCCACCCAGAATGGATGGGAGCGCCGGGGGGAGGCGGCCATTCGCCCCTCCCACGGGGAGGCGGCACCCAACACGGATGGGTCGCCTAGAGGAGACGGCCATAGGCCCCTCCCAGGGGGGAGACGGCTAGATGCCCCTCCTACGAATTTCCCGGGGGCTGGATATCCGCGACGGCGGAAGAGAGTGTGGGGAAGGGGGGGAGTACACGCTGTCCTTCTTACAGATACCTCGCACGGGAACTCGGACGAACTTTAAGATGGCGTCGAGTGAAAGGGGGCCCCCATGACAAGGGAAGTTACAGTTGGCAACGAGGGTAAAGTCCTCTGCGCATGCGCCGCTCAAATCGTGAGGGCGGGAGTTTGGTAGTAGGAATCTGACACCGGTTAAGATCTTGCCGTTGGCCCTTAATGCTAGGATGTACAATTTTAATTTAGAATGTATGCATTTTCAGGATGCTAGACTCGGCTAGGAAACCTTTGTATTAGAGATCTGTTAAGGTTAGCCAAAGAACATGTCTTCATCAAAAATGTAATGAAAGTAAAATTGTACATAATTCATGAAACGTTTTAATTTAATGTTTTAAATTTTGTTTCATATTTTAATAAATACGGCCGGGGGGGTAACTCCCCCCCGCCTTCCAAAAGCTCAAACCTGTGTCTGTCTCCTCCCCTTGGGGAATTGGTGTTGGGAGGGGGTGGCGGGCATCCCGGCCATATGGAAAGGGAAGACCGATCGGTCCCCCCGAACGTATGGATGGGTGCCCCGATCCCCCCGGGAAACCATTTTGGGCGGGGGGCGTGGTTCGGCTGGTATGCCCAAAGCGGCGTAGCCGGAGCACGCCCTTCCCGCCCAGAAGGGGTTGTCCTAGACACCCGCCCGGAAGACCACGCCCAGTAGGCGTACCTGAGGAGGGTCCCTGCCCTCCCGCAGACGGATAAATAGAGAGGGAATCCAAAGAAGCGTCCTCTTGTTCCAGTGCTCTGAAGGCTGCACCTCTCGTTGCTCGTGAGCCCTTGACGGAACAAGCGGCAATTTTGACCCACCCACCAGCCCCTCTTGCAATGTTTGTTTGAATAAAGTAATTGTTGATGATATCCGATTGTAATAAAGAGATGCAGTCACGTTTTTCAGCATTTATGTATGCCTTGGGATTGAATAAAAGTGTATAGGCCTTTTTTCCTTAGTAGAAAAGTAAAGGAGTTTATCACATAATGTAATTGTCTTCTGCTTTAGGACTTTTTTCCCTTTGTAGAAATGAAAAGTTGATGAATAGTCAAGCTGTTTCAGATTAGGCGAATTTTTTCTTTCCTTAGTAGGTAAAACAACTGTCGTATTTATTTTTGGTCGGGCGGTAAGGTCATGATCGGTGAGCAGTAATTTCAAGGTCCCTAGTGGGGGCGCCACCCAGAATGGATGGGAGCGCCCGGGGGAGGCGGCCATTGGCCCCTCCCACGGGGAGGCGGCACCCACTACGGATGGGTCGCCTAGGGGGAGACGGCCATAGGCCCCTCCCAGGGGGGAGACAGCTAGATGCCCCTCCTACGAATTTCCCGGGGACCGGATATCCGCGACGGCGGAAGAGAGTGTGGGGAAGGGGGGGAGTACACGCTGTCCTTCTTACAGATACCTCACACGGGAACTCGGACGACCTTTAAGATGGCGTCGAGTGAAAGGGGGCCCCCATGACAAGGGAAGTTACAGTTGGCAACGAGGGTAAAGTCCTCTGCGCATGCGCCACTCACACCGTGAGGGCGGGAGTTTGGTAGTAGGGATCTGACACCGGTTAAGACCTTGCCGTTGGCCCTTAATGCTAGGATGTACAATTTTAATTTAGAATGTATGCATTTTAATGGAGCATGGAAATCGCCTCCCTGGGGGGGAGGAGTCAAGATGGCGGGCTGAGCACCGCCGAGTGAAGACGCTGCTTGTGTGGTCCGCTCCGACTGAAGAACTGAAGAACGTAGGAATGCGATTTATTTAATAAAGTTTCAACGGAGGACGGAGTACGGAGAGCGGAGCAAGGGAGGAATGAAAAGGAAGATTTAATTTGTTTTTTTGGCGATATATAACTTAGCAAGCTGTACTCACGTGTGGAGAGATACAAAAAAATCGGCTGGAGACTGGCGTTGGCGCTTGCCGGTTGACGGACTCAATGTTGTGGAAATTGCTGCAATACGGCAGGAGCTTGCTTCGCTCCCGGAGCCGTGCAGCGGGCTTCTTTCGCACTACACCGCCTTCCACTGTTTGGATCAGCTGGGCGTTTCAGAGTACACACCTGAGTGCTCTTACAGGAACACGGCAGCAGGGACGCGCTGGGGAAAGAGAATCAGCGGGACCGGCGGAACGGATAGAAGCAGCAGTGGGGCACGAGTCGATGTCCTCACGTCGGACAAGATCTAGGAAGACCGCTTTGGTGCCTAAGAAACTACTTACAGGTACTATTACTGCGGTGGCTGTAGGGGTAACGGAGGCAAGCACCATGGGGGATAAGAAGGAGACTAACCAAATAGCTTTAAATGGAACTGCTAACCCAGGTATGAACACCCTTGGAGCTAGTGATGTTGATAAGGGTTTGTGCTCAGGAGAGATGAATGATTCCACCATGGCTGCTAAGGGGGGCGCCAAGGGTGTGCTAAATTCCACCATGGCTGCTAAGGGGGACGCTAAGGGTGTGCTAAATATGGACGTTAGTGTATCAGAGGAGCAGTCTCTCGGAAAGGACAAGAGCAATGAAATTATTAAAGGAGATAAAAATAAAAATAAAAATAAAAATAAAAACGATGAAACACATGCCAGAAACAAGGAACAAGGTAAAATATCTGGAGTGGAACAGGCAAAGATGAACACGCAGGGAATCACCCAGGATATTGGGCTTACTACTGAGAGGTGCCATGGTAAGAAAGGATCTGATAAAGTACCTGATAAAGTACCTTTAGATAAGGGGACCATAAACTCTGCAACTAAGGAAACTAAGGGAGCTACTGAAACAAAGCTGGTCCAGATTAATATCGAGACTGACTTAACCAATAAACCACCGCAGAAGTTACAAGATCTACTGGGAGGCACCGAACTTTCTAATATTAGTAGTACCATATGTGCGAAGGTTGATAAAAATAAGCCAAAAGAAAAGGAGCAGGAGGGAGAGATTGATTTGAGTCAGGAATCTGGAACTAAGACAGACGAAGATTCAAATGTTGAATATGAGGAACTAACAGAAGAAGAAGAAGGGCTCAATGAGACTTCTAAAGCGATAATTAATAAAACTAATAAAAAATTGGTACCGAAGAAAGCTAAAAGAAAGGTCAAGACGAAGCAAAAACTTCTCCTATTTAAGGCAACAGGTAAAGATATGGTGGAAAATAAAAAAAGCCGTTTAATTGATGACAGTCCATTGAGAAGGTGGATAGAAGCTAAAGGCGGAGTAAAGAATATGGCCTTAAGACTCTCGGGGGCCAGTCAGGAAGAGCTCAATGGGCAGCTGAGCAAAAATCTAGAGGATAAGTTAAACATCAATACATGCCTAAATGTGGACAGGCCTACTGACCCCCTAACCAATGACAATGGAAGTGCACTCCCTCTGAACCAAGAGGTCTCAAATATTACGATTTTAGTCTCTGAAGAGGAGAATAATGATTTAAATGTTGGAACGCACCTAGAGTCACATTCAGAGACCCCTGGAGTTTCTTTTATTTATAATGGTGCTTCAGATATCTCTACACTGCAAACTATATCAAATGAACTCAAGAATTCAAGTATGGAATCTAATCGTGAGCTGTTGGACCCAAATAGTGAGGAGATAAACGTACCCGAGGAAACTATTGTATCTAGTTTGAGAAATACACAGCTACAACTAGATCAAACTGTTAAGAATTCTGAAAATAATCCAGGAGAAGTAGTGGAATTGGACTCTTCGGCTGCAGGGTCATTAGACACACAATTAAATCTGCACGAATCAGTACCTGGAGGATTTATACTGCAAGCCGGGAACTCCTCTCAGCCAAGTTCCTTCCATACTCTTAATTCTATACCACCACAGGGCATATCAATGGGGGCAATTATGCAGACTTTGCTAGAGCAGAGGGCTGAGAGCCAACAACAATACCTCCAATTGAGAGAGGATAACACTAAAATACAAGGAACTATGAGAGACATTTGTCAAAATCTAGGAGGAATAAGCAAAGAAATAGAAGACATTAAAACACGAATAGTGGAGGTGGAAGAAGATGTTAATCATGCCTCCTCAACTATTAAACAAAATACTTCTAGATTGACCCTACTGGAAACCAAAGTGGAAGATTTGGAAAATAGGGCCCGAAGACAAAACCTTAGATTATTTGGAATACCGGAAGGTATTGAGGGATCAGACCCGAGAGCTTTTGTGGTCAAACTCTTTCAAAGGGCCTTTGTGGATCTTGCAGACTGGGATTGGGACTCCCAGCTCCAAAGGGTACACAGACTACCGTTAGTTCAAAAGAACACAAATAGCAAGTTTCCAAGACCTTTTTTGATTTACTTTGGCAACTTTCTTTTGCGACAAGCAGTTGCACTAAAAGCTAAACCAAATAATCCAGTAACCGTTGATAACTTCACTTTTTTTGTGAAGTCTGATTTAACTAAGGTAACTATGGATAAACGGTGGGAGCTTCGGAAACTAATTGATGCCTTCAAAAATATAGGATGCTTGGCCTATTTGCAAGAACCTGCCCGCCTTAAAGTTATACGGGATGGACAAGTGGTTTTTTTCACTGATCCTTTAACTGCGGAACAATGTTTGGAAAAATTCTCATGTGATAATGAAAGAAGAAAACAAAAAGAAAAAGAGAACTAGTGCTATACCTTTTTTGCTCTTTTCTTTCTATGTCCTTTTCTTAATTTTCTAATTTCTAATATAAAAGAAGGCAGGATAGATACAGGCATATGTATATACATTCTTTTCTCTTTTTTCACTTCTTTTTTTTTCCTTCCTCTAATACAGGCTGATATTTTTCGATACTCCGAAATATGAGTTGAATATAGTTACTAAAGGTGCTAAAGGTGCTATAGGTATGATTCAATTTAGGTTTGAGCGACCACTCATGCATGCTTCTTCACAGAGCTGCCACTCCAGCGGCAGCAATGCTAGAGGGGAGCTCCCCCCCTAGAAACAGGGTGCTGAAAGGGAGGGGGTGGGGCTGCCACAAGGGCAAGGGTGGCAACGGGAGTCAGGGGTGGGGGGTGGTGATTAAAAGGAAAAATGTGTTTGCAAGTATTGACGTTTTATTTTGGTTTAAAGAAGGTGACAATATAATGCTAATGAAGATTAAAACAAAGAGGAATAGGAATAGGAATTTACTATGTATGCATTTAATAATTAATAAATGCTTAAGTTAAGAATTTTATGTTGGAATGTAGATGGCCTAAATAATAAAAGTAAAAGGAATCTAGTAAAAGAAGAGATAAAAATGTATAATCCGAACATAGTGCTGTTGTCAGAAACTCATATAAAGTATCAGGATAAAAAATTGCTTACACAATTAGGTTATGAATTGGTTATCTGTACCTCGTTGAATGAGACTATAAGGGGGGTCGCTATTCTGAAACAAAGAACACTGCAATTAGATATAATAAAGACTGCGACTGATAATAGCGGCAGATGGGCAATAGCACAGATTCAAGGTGCTAAAGCTAAATTAGTATTCTGTGTGGTTTATGGCCCAAATATTGATAAACCTAAAATTTATGAAGATCTAAGCATAGAATTACTAGAATGGGAAGGGGAAATTATAATTGCCGGAGATTTTAACTGTGTGATGAATTATAAAATGGATTCTACGGGGCCAAGAAATTTTAAAAGAATGCACAAAGTTAGAATGGCGATTCTAGAATTGGCAAGATTAAACAATATTAGAGACATATGGCGGTCTAAACACCCAAAGACGCCAGGCTATACCTATTATTCCGCCCCACACAGATCATGCTCTAGGATCGATATGATATGGGCCTCAGAAAACATTTTAGAAAAATGCACGATTGAAATCTGTCCCAAAGTAACATCGGATCATAATCCTCTTCTTATGGAAATTAACATTGATAATCAGAACGCAAAATCAAGAAAATTTACCTTTCCTAGACACTTATTGAGTGACCCAACGTTCATCACATCAATTAAAAATCATATACAAGAGTTTATTACGCTAAATATCAATACAGCGAGTATTAATACTGTATGGGACACCTGCAAGTGTAGTATCAGAGGCTGTGTCCAACAGTATATATATAGGCTCAATACAGAAAATCGCAAGCAGAATAAGGATATGACTTCTAAATTATTAGATTTGGAATCACTACTGGCGGATGCAACACTGCAATCAAAAAATAATATTGATCAGATTAGAACACAACTAGCAGGGATACAAGCTGGACTAAAGAAAACGCTAAGGGAAAGATATGCGGTTAGACTACATAAATATAAATTAGATCAATATGAAGGGGGCGACCGTATCGGAAAAATACTAGCCTATAAAACCGCGGACAAGAAAGCGAAAACTAGAATAAAGGAAATAATGGGGTCAGATCTTGTGCTATACGGGCAGGAGGATCAAATTTTAACTCAATTTGTTAAATTCTACCAGCACCTATATACCCCTGAGGAGCTACCGAGTCAAGTAAATATTGAAAAATATCTTGATCAACATTTGAACTCAACGCAAGAACTTAAACAAGAAACAATCCAACATTTAAACTCAAATATCTCTATGGAGGAGATTAAAATAGCTATTGATCATTTACCCGCAGGTAAGGCAGTTGGGGAAGATTGCATACCAGGGGAAATGTATAAACTTTGCTATCAAGAGTTGGCTCCTTTATTACAAACAGTTATTAACTCTATTATTGTTTCTAAACAAGCTCCTTCTTCATGGAAACTTGCTAAAATCATATTTTTTTTGAAAAAGGGGAAGCCAGAAAAAGAGTGTGGATCGTATCGGCCCATATCTTTATTAAATTCGGATGTGAAAATTTTTGCTAAAATCTTAGCTAATAGATTAGCGCCCCATATGTTAGATATTGTAAATCCCCAACAGCATGGCTTTGTGATAGGTAGAGATACCACTATGCATGTTAATACTTCTATAACAGTTTTGGATGTAGCTGAAACTACTAACACCCCACTCGGTATGATAATGTTAGATGCGGAAAAGGCATTCGACCGAGTGGGGTGGGATTATTTATGGACAGTATTAGGAAAAATGGGTATAAAAGGTCCATACTTAGACTGGGTTATGTCAATCTATGATGAACCACGGGCGGTGATTAGCTATGGAGGCATAGATTCCAATAATTTTAAGATTTCTAGAGGTACTAGGCAGGGATGCCCCCTTTCACCACTATTATTTGCTTTATCTTTAGAACCCTTTTTAAATGCTCTAAATACCCAAACAAATATAATACCTGCACAACATGGGGATATAACCCTTGTAGTGTAGTTCCTAGTTTCCCACTAGGCCCTGCGCATTGGAATAACATAAACAGTAGTATCGACGTGGAACTGCTTATATTCCAGGCCTCCACTGACTATGCTAAACTTAATTGGGTTGTGTTACCAACTAGCTCAGAGGTCACTGGAAACTTTCTTCTCTGCATAGGAAGTGATCAGCTTCCTTGGCACAGACAAGAAGGGATTCAGCTTTCCAACAACCGTGCAACATGACAACTTTGCTCCTCAGATCAAGAGTCGATCTCTAGGGTCGTGTGAAACAATAGACATAGATTTCACTCAGTCAGTCTAGTGCAGTTTACTTTCACAGTATGTAGAGAATAGAGAGACGGGCGTGTATCAATAAAGGTTAACATTTATTGAACAGTCTTTCTTCTCATACAAGAGAAATGTATTGCCACAATTGCAATAACTGTTATTATAAAAAGTACGTACAGTAAGATAAGAATAGCGAAATAGAACTGTAAAAGCATTGATATGGTTTCTTAGCCATACAATGGTTTAAAAGTAATAAAACATATATACAGTCATATATACATTAGGCTAACATACTCAACTGGTGCTTCTAACTAAGCCTACCCCAGTGTGCCTGACCTAAGCCTAACACGTGAGAAGGGGGAGTAAGTAAGTAGCTTAAGTTAAGTTGGTTTTGCCAAGGTTTGTTTCAAGAATTCTCGTCTAAGGGTTTAGTCAACACCATACCTCTGAATAGAATGATGGAGGATTGGTATCTCCTTCAGGGGTCTCTCTCGATATCCCAGTCACCTGCGAGGGTAAACTGGAAGCGCCGGGACTGGATTTCTCTGCACGAGAAAGGCAGCGGCTTCTCTCAGCGCGTCGAGGAAGGAGGGGTGACAGCGTCCGCGGGCAGCTGGGCTGGATGTCTTCGCAGAGGACGGCTGCAAGGCTCCTCAAGCGTACTGCACCATAGGTCGCGCTGTAGCGGCGATAATGGTAATCAGTAGCTTCACCACCACAGGATAGCAGGCTGCAGCGACAGAGTGCTAGTTTTTACCAACACGGGGTCATGCAGGCAGCTGGCATCAGCAACATGTTCGCTCATTGCTTAAGGCAACGTTGGTAATATTTATACCTGACAGGTGCCGGGTTTGACGCAAGTTTGCTGGACATAAGACGTCAATTAAAGATGTCACTAGGAAGTGATAGTTATCAGTTGCTCATTAGAGTTCCATTACTAATCAAAACATAGCAAGCGGGGATTTCCAGGTTTGCTAAGTTTTTATCTTGTTGAAGAACTCGGAGTGTTATCTAGGAATATCAGATAGTGACTGCTGCTCTGTCATTGCACTAATTGGTCGCAAAGGAAGTAGCAGAGAGTCATGCTGGAATGTGGCTCTGTGGCTCTGCTCGTGTGAGGCCAGAGATGACTTTACAGAAAATCGCACTTGAACGGTTATGCCAATATAGGGAATAAATGGATTTATAGCCGAATAGGGGCATAAGGTCACAGTATCGATCAGGAACCTAGATAAGCACATGACACCCACTCCACGAATTCATGTCCATCAAAATTACTAAAACTAAGCAATTAGATGCATGTGTAACATTGCCCACCCCAAAATACATAAATGCATTCGAAATAGGCGTACTTGTAATACATGGAATTTAGGTACTGTACGTAGTTTTAAAAGCATAGTAATTCATTCAGAAATTATTGCATATGAAATCAATGAACGATTATGCATAAAGAATTACACATGAAGTATCTCTGACAGAAGAAATGCGAGATAAATCATCACATAAAAATGCATTGTAATAATATGTGTGCTAGAGGCTGGTGTTATGTTGTTATGTCTCTAGATGTGTTTTTAGAAATAGAAGTGTGAAGCTTCTGTTCTCTAAGAATAGTTTTTACGTTAAGCAAAGAATTGTTCGTGCCAAAAAGAGAGGGTCAATATTTTTAAAAAATTGTCCAATTCAAAGAAAAAATCAGTTTACCAAAGCTCCTGGCAGTTTTATGTTGATCAAAACTGAAGGCCGAATTCAGAGTTCATGGGAACGCTGTGTGTCGGAAAGCTTCTCAAAAGTTATTGTTTCTCTGTGGGTGAGAACATCGTATCAGACAGGCTCGCAAAGAATTGGTCTACAAAATCAGGTGATAGTTCAACCAAATTAGATAGCGCTGTAACTTGGCAGGTGTGAGAATGATTGCTGTCATCGAAGGCAGGATCAGCAATGCTCACAGAACGTTGTACCTGGATGATGTTGCTTTTGTCACTCGCTCCACTGTTACCACTTGGCTGTAGTACAGGAGTCTCCACGAATGCCGTCATCAGGATTGGTAGCCGCTGGGGACAACACAATGCGTGAGCCGTTATTGGACTTAGCAAAGTATCGACGTCCATTGGTACTGCTGATGGAAGTGAAAGACAGATGTCCAACACGCATTCATCGCCGCAAAGCATACACCGTAGCACAGGTAAAATGCAATTTTGCCATATTGGTCTGAATGAAAGGAACCAGGTCATGTTTAGATCTCTCAGCCTGGCCAATCCGAGGACGTTAGTTATCCTGTCCCTGTAGCGCATTGCTAGGATTGTTTCTTCCATTCCCATGGGAGCTATGTCTGAGCCGAGGCTTGCCATAACGTAGCAGAAGGGTCAAAAATAGAATCCCTGCGATGAGTCCAAAAAATAGTGGAATACCACCAAAGATGGAGTGCACAAAATTAGGAAAGATTCCCAAAATTGCCTGGAAGGGTGTTAGCAGTCCCGTAAAGACTGTCTTAAATATGCCTGGGATGCTTGTAGCACTAGACATGTTAAGGAGTTGATCGAGTATTTGTACGAAATGCACGGGGCAATTTGTTGATAAAAGGTCATGGACCTCAGTAGCCGTCCTTGCGACTAGAAGATCATACGTCTCTTTAGATGACGTTATAGGCACTGTTGTCTGTAAAAGCACAGATTTCATTTTGCTTAATGTATCAATTCGTATAGAATAGAGATTCAGACGAGGCCAGAGGGGAGTCACTGTGTCTGGAGGCCCGCTCGGGAACAATGCTTGCATACAACATTTGACCATGGACGTTACTTCTACTAGATAACTTAGTCCGGGCGCGAGGCCACAGCACCTGTGATCCGTTCTTAGAATGTAACTCCCGTTTGCGAGTTGCATAAAGAAGGGCTCTATCTGAGTTGCAGGTGTGACTAGCTGGTGGCATGAAAGGTTGTTTGAATTGCCATCACATGCTCCGTGTAAATTAATACCCTGACACAAAAGTATACCGCTTAGTGAGTGTTTACAGTTGTCACCACTAAGAAATACATTTTTGTCGCTGTCACTATAGCAAGAATGAGTGTATGGTAATTTCCATTCGGATTTAACATATCCCTTACCCAATTGTTCATACTGGCCAGCAGGTATGTATTCAAGGCATTTATGAAATCGGAAAGTTGTTATCGGAATTGTGATAATTCCGTGTATTATCCATTCAATGACAGGACTCTCTGACATTGTCAATGATAATCTCTCGAGTTTCTCGATGCTCAAAATTGTATAGTCTGCTCCTTTCTGTGCCAAACTGATCTGTTTATCAGTAAGGTTAAAAATGGAAAATAATGACGTTGTGTTTATCAGACGCCAAGGCACATAGCCTGAACGAAGATTTTGCAGCGTCCAGCCTAGTTCTATAATAGAGCGTAATTGAGACTGGCCATGTTGTAACATTAGCAAATCTCTGTCTATCACATCAAAGGCAGAGGATACAATATTGTCCAAAGAATATATTCTGGAAGACAGAGTCATTAACCCATTGTCTACCACAGAAAGTGATTTTTCCAAATTAATACGATCAATTTCTCGTATCTTTTCAGCAGTTTCAATTTGCTTTACTTTCCAAGCCTCGTTGTAAGCAGCATAGATACTGGTCGCTATGAAACGCTTTTGACGCTGTTTGCGTGGTCCAAGAATGAAATCGCGCAAATCAGCACCATCTTTTAATAAAGACAAGTGTTGCTTAATTTCAGCCAGTGTGGATGAAGTTAGCCATTCTAGGCAGAGTTTACCTACACTGTATGTGGTTATAATTCCTGGATGTTGTCTCTGGGAATATCTAGAGTCTAATCTGGTCATTTTTAAACCCTGTGTTTTGTTCAGGAATCTATCTTGACAGCTATTTGTGTCTGTAGGCCAGATTAACCACTTTTTCCAATCCGGATGTGTTCTGTTGAAATGTAAAATGTGTGACACGTCTAACTCATTATCTGCAGTTGTATTCTCAGCTATTGGCTTTGGTATAGACGGTGTTTTCATTTCTTTGTTCTTAGCTAGGCCAAGACAAGATGTTTGGTGTACAGTGTCATTTAAAAATAACATTTGTTCTGGTATCATGCAGGTTCTAAACAGTGCTTCTATGCCTTGCACCTGCCAATCTTTTGTACCCCAAATTGATTTTGTTTCAATATTATTTTTCCAATAATCAAAACCAAATGTCATCATTTTGTCATAAAATGCTTCTGAATATATCAATTTAGAATTTGTCAGCATTGTTTTCATGCCTGTTTTATCTAACAGTTTATAATAAAACGTTTCTGCATCACTGGTGTTAAACCCTGAAAAATATTTGAATTTCTCAAAAAATGCTTTAGAACTGCTTTTAGGTGGTGTAGAACAATGTTCCCATTGATTATACATAAAAACATTTCTAGGCTGTGCAGATTTATGCAAGTAATGATCCCCATAGTGGGTGTAACAGAATAACTGCTCATAACTAGATGAACCTTGTAAATAATCATGATCTGTGAATCTAGCTGACATTACTAAATCAGACATCATGTCATTAATACTGTTAAAGTCCCAATCATCAGAGAATGTACTAGGTGTAACAAAGTCACTTAAGGAAACCTTTAGTTGATGAGGATACTTCAGGATTTCAACCGGACCATAGATCTCATAGTCTGTTTTTTCCCATACTACCCCACCAGGTATTGGAATTACTGTGACATTTACTGTTGACAGTTCTCTTTTCTTCACGTGGGATGATCTGTGTGGTTTCAGGACTAGGTTGATGTTCTGACTTGCTGTGTCCATTGTAATATATTTTCCTTCAATGAATTTTCCCAAACACAGTACCATGATGAGCCAAAGCAGGAGGAAAAATACACCTAGACCGAACCAGAACTCTAGCCAAGGGGAAATTAGGTAGATTTCCTTCAGTTGATGAAAGAGTTCCGTTGCTTTTTCTTTAAAAGACTTTTTTGTTTCTGGCATCACTTCCGGGTCATTTAAATCTTCAGAGAAGTTGTCGAAGTTGATGAAATAACCAGAGGCAGTTCTGTCAATTGATGGGATTGTTCTTTCAATCTGTCTCTCGGTAGCACTTTCTGATGCCACATTAGTGTAGACTGGTGTTGTTTCTTGACGAACTGTTTCAATCTGTGTTTCAAGAGGCACGAGTTCCATGGCATTATTGCATAGTCCTTCATTGTGCACTGCAGGCTGATCGAATGTGATGAGTCTTTCAGTTTGAACCTCTTGGATTGTTGCAAGTTTGGGTATTCTGTTGTTTCTTGGGAGTCCACTGGGCCTACTGTTGATTATAGGCCACATGCTTGTGGTTTTACCAGGTCGATGGACACGACTCTGTTCTCCTTTTTACCAGCAAGGGGCGGTAGCACAACTGATCTTGTTCCGGTGACTGCTAAGACAGGTACTGCTTTTCTGTAAGAAGGCCCAAATTCCTTCTTAACCGTGATCTTTTCTCTGACTAGATCCCCAATCTTTGGAATCCAGACAGGCCTTGCTGGGGCTGTTGCGGGTGGTGCCTCGTCAGTGGTATTTGGCTGTTGCTTTAACTTTATGTTGCTTAATGATTTTCTTGTTTCATTCAGTTCCTGTAAAACAGCCAAACGGTCTTTTACTTCAAACTGCTTTGTTTCTTCTTGTACCACTGACATCTGACTATCGAGGTCCTGAACGTTCATTCTAATTCCGAACAATAGTTCGTATGGGCTGAAACCTTTTAGAGAATTTCTTGGCATGTTGTTAAGACTAGTCTGGACACTTATTAAATGTTTGACCCACCCAGCGCCTGAACCTAATACCTTCGCTGTTATAGATTGCTTTATGTCCCGGTTTTCTCTTTCTACCACACTTGTGCGACGGACAAGAATACCGCAACCCAATTCCCATGCTGGCCATGGCCTCCTTATAGGCTCGAGAGCTGAAAGCAGGACCCTGGTCAGAATGGAACGTGGTAATTGCGTATGTGCCGATAAAGACTCGCAAATCTTTTATAACCGTTCTAGCGTCAGCCGAGCGCTGGGGACCTCATTTTTTAAGTGCTTTTCGTCCTAACTGTTAATAGGACGCAGGATGGGGTGTAGGCAGCGTTACGCTCTTTCTGATGGGTAGCCGGTAGCAATGTTCGCTACTGCGATCCCTATTGCAGTTTTCACAGTTGTTTGCATATATTTGGTGTTCTACACTCATTCCCGGCCACCAGAATACTGATTGTAATTCAGTCAGTGATTCCTTGATCTCTCTGTGCCTTAGACCCAAACCCATGTGTGCGTCTGCTATTAAAAATATTCTCCTGTTCGTGTTTGGAATTACTCTGTCCCCCACTCCAGGGATTCGAGCAAAAGGAACATTATTTGTATCCGTTAAGTACAAGTACTTTTCAGGAAAGCCTTTTGGGAGTGTTTTCTTATCATTCTTTACTGACGCACTGACAGCTTGTAGAATATCGCTGTCTATTTTTGTTTGTGACCGAGTTATCGCGGCTACGGAAGCCGTTTGCACAGCTGCCTTCGCGGCTTCATCAGCCAATGAATTCCCTGCAACGTGAACGCCATCACGTTGATGACTCAGTGTATGTATCACGTGAGTCTTTTGTAGTTCTTTTTGTAAAAGAACTACCTGTTCCCAAAGCATTTTATGCTTTATTGTGCCACCTTTTGCATCTTTGAAACCATTTTCCACCCAATTCTGCAAGTATTCATTATAAGATTGTACGCAATAAAAAGAATCGCACACTATTAGTGTGGGGAATTCGCGATCAGTATTTTCTAGCGCCATCTTAAATGCTACTAATTCAGCTCGCTGAGCCGAGCAATCTCCTAGAGATTGTGTTTTAGTGACCAATGGTCTAAATTTTCCTTTGTGCCAGCGACCTTTAACAATCGCGCACGCAGCACTGTAAGCTTGCTTACCCCCAACTGCGGGTTGTGCTGATCCGTCAGTATATATAATACTTCCGTATTCTTCGAGAGGCAGGATTTCAATTGGCAGAGGACATTCGTATTCATATTGTAAAAATTCCTGTGTTTTTAAGTTAGGATCAAATTCGTAAACTACGTCTGTTGCAGCAAGAGAATTAACCCACTGAATCCATCTAGGATGCAAAGCTTTAGCATTAGGAATGCTAGCTTTAGTTACCGCTTCTAAAGCCGGTATAGGAGTTACGATTAATATTCGTTTACCTTGTGCTAGGGGCCTTTCTTTCGCTACAGCAGTCTGAACCGCAGTTAGAATTTTCTCCGTTGAACTGAATTTTATTTCAGCCCTTGTGTACAAATGTGATTTGTAAGCTATTGGTACTTTTTCTCCCTCATTAGAGGTTAGGTATGTGAATCCGCATCTACCTGGGATGACTCGGATTACAAGATCACGTGTGTTGTCACGTGTATCTAATTTTGTTTTTGCTAACATGTCTGTTTGCAGTGATCTCAAAATTTCTGTGTGTTTTTGAGTCCAATTGATTTGTTTTAAATCAGGTTTAATTAGTTCGTAGAGAGGTTTAACCCTTTCTGCGTAATTTAGAATGTAAGTTCTTCCGAAATTCAGAAAACCTAGTATTGATTGTAAATTCTTCAGCGTTTTTGGAGCTTGGAGTACAGCGCACTTCTCTAAGAAGTTGTCCGCTAGGCTTTTCCCTTCACTTGATAATTCGTACCCTAAAAATAGTACTGTCAGATGGGCAATTCGGGACTTTTTAAAGTTGAATTTGTAACCCTCTGCTGCGAACCCAAGTATAATGGTGTTCACTCTTTTTAAGTGAGTATCCAAGTCGTCGTCTGTGAGATAAATATCATCTACGTAAGACAATGCTTCATCATCATAGATTTGTAGTAACTCTGTTACCCTAGCTGAGAATAGTCCTGGGCTGTTCTTGAACCCCTGTGGGAGTCGACAGAATTTTTTCTGTGACCCAAATGCGGAGAAAGCGGTCAAGTATCTGCTTTCTGGTGCAATGTTTTGACAAAAGAAACCATTAGAAATGTCTAATGTCGTTTTGTATTTTTTCCTAACTATGTTATTCATTAGGGCTGCACTATGCGAGTTTTGTACTGCAAAAGTTTTGCAACATGTATTAAGGTGTCTGTAGTCCAAAACTAGACGATATGAATTGTCTGGCTTGGAGACAGGAAACAAAGGATTGTTCATTTGAGAGGTGCATGTTTCAATCACCCCCTGGTACTCAAGTTGATCTAAGATCTCCCTGACTTGTTTTTTAGCTTCTTGCTTTATGGGATACTGCCGTTGGGCAGTTGGTTCACTTTTTAGTTGGATTTTGTGAGGTGTAGAATCCTCATCCCATCCTACATGATTTTTATACAATGCAGGTGCCTGGGCTACTGCCCATTTCCTTGCATATGTGTATTTTTTATGAATCGGAATGTGATTCGAGAAGGCAGGCATAATCACTTCTTCGCCACGAGGGCACTCCCTGACAAACTCCGGGGGCCAATCTTTTTCAGCTAACAGAATATCATAGCCTTTTGAGAGCTTATCCCAAAATAGACCCTTAATTTTCCTAGTCTTATCACCCTCCATACGCAATGTTATTTCGTATATTTTATGGGGCTCGCTAAGTCTGGTGTCGGCAGTTTCAACCTGAATGCATTCATTCGTGTCCACTGTCTCCAGATGACTCCTCAAGTTCTTGCGCGCTATACTGATCTCTGCTGCACTGTCCAACATTGTCAATGCCCACTCCCCGTTTTTCAACTGTGTCCTCAGTATTCTCGGCATGGTTGATTACTCTAATACTGGCTACCTTCTTTTTCTGAAATTGAGATTTCTTATTTTGAGCAGGTTCCTTGTCTTTGGACTTGGTGTGCTCTCCTGGGTCTGACCGTCCTCTTCTTTCCGAATTCTGTGGAAGAGATCGAGAGGGACGTGTATCAATACTTTGATATCTATCAGGTTTTTTTATATTATCCCTATTTCTAAGGTTATATCTTTTCTCAGAGGGCTCCCGTTGGGGAGACTGGCGTTCTCGAGTCGGAGTTCTCTCCCTCCGTCGAGGAGACCTTCCTCTGGACTGGAAAACTTTTTCCTTGGGAGTGGATTGTTTATTTCCATCCCAGCTCTTTTTAGGAGTGTTTAAATATTTTTAATAAATAATTTTTCTGGATTTTCGAGCAGTTGGGGCTTAACTGGTTTCCCACCCAAGCTGTCTCTACCTAATTCTTCATAGCATTTTTCTATGATTTTTGCAAGCTCAACAGGATCTTTTATATCTGTTTCCCTCAACTTCTGGCGAATCGCCACAGATGCTGCTTCTCCCTTTACATTGGCTAATAATATAGCCGTGACCTGCTTGAAGTCTTTCAGTAATTTCATACCTAGATTTAAAGCTGGTTCTGGACCGAATTCATTTTGAATCTGTTTTAGCACGTCTGGTATTACCGCCATAGACGGAACACCGTGTGTTTTTGTGTAAATGGAAGCAAAGACTGTACCCCAAGTGTCGCAGTCCTCCACGTGTGGTGCGATTCCCATAGGAAGGCAGATGGTCAAGATTCTGTGTTTCTCAATAGGGGTAGTATCAGGAAATACTGCCTCTATTTGAGTGATTTTCTGGGCTAACCAGAAAGGAATTTGTTCCCGTTTTACGGGTGTTTTACCAAGACATGACTGTATGTTCTGTGGTGTAATTTTATTTGTGTTCCCCTGATGAGGGGTCAGCTGTGGTGTATTAACAGCTGGCTGGACTGTTGCAGTCCGTATTACATATTGGACTAATTGCCTATGTATTTTTATTAATGTGTTTAGCTGTGCTAACAGCTCTTCTTTAGACATTTTTGCAATGTCAGGATGTGGTGTGTAGCTGGCTAGAACCGGCCACGTGGCTCCTGGTCTACCTAGTGGACCGAGCCTGGTAATGTGATCATTGTGTTTTAGGGCGCCATTAAACCAGAGCAGGTGCTCTTGAAATTTAAGTGGAATTTCAACCTCCTCGAAAGGGGCGTACTCATCCGGAGGTTCCTCTATTTTGTAATAGTGAAACTCTTGTGTTATAGCGTTTACCGCTGGAAAGTTTATCCATGAATAGAATACCTCTGTCTGCCGATACTCGTGAGCCTCTATCACGAAAATTACTGTACCACCTTGAGGTGGCAGTCCGTTTTCTATAAGTTTTAAAGTTATAGATCTTCTTAACTGGACCGGGATGATAATAGCACCCGGGTCTGTGTATTCGGGACCTCGCTGAGTCGCATCTACTGCGGCCCCAGTGGTGCCGTTGTTTTCTACTGACATTGTATAAATGCAGTTTTTGCAGAGTAGGTCTCCAAGGAGACAAAGATTAGATGCACAATATTTTGGAACACTGTATCCTTCAACGTTGAATAAACCAGAGCTTTACATAGGAATCTCTTCCTACTAAGGTCGGGCGGATTTTAACCTTTCACCCACTCCAGACGTCTATTGGAGTATTTACGGGAGAAAGGGGTGTGAAATATGCACGACTGAGTTACTCTACAAGTCTTGCGTTAGTTTATCGCCTTACCAAACGTTAGGGCGCCATGTAGTGTAGTTCCTAGTTTCCCACTAGGCCCTGCGCATTGGAATAACATAAACAGTAGTATCGACGTGGAACTGCTTATATTCCAGGCCTCCACTGACTATGCTAAACTTAATTGGGTTGTGTTACCAACTAGCTCAGAGGTCACTGGAAACTTTCTTCTCTGCATAGGAAGTGATCAGCTTCCTTGGCACAGACAAGAAGGGATTCAGCTTTCCAACAACCGTGCAACATGACAACTTTGCTCCTCAGATCAAGAGTCGATCTCTAGGGTCGTGTGAAACAATAGACATAGATTTCACTCAGTCAGTCTAGTGCAGTTTACTTTCACAGTATGTAGAGAATAGAGAGACGGGCGTGTATCAATAAAGGTTAACATTTATTGAACAGTCTTTCTTCTCATACAAGAGAAATGTATTGCCACAATTGCAATAACTGTTATTATAAAAAGTACGTACAGTAAGATAAGAATAGCGAAATAGAACTGTAAAAGCATTGATATGGTTTCTTAGCCATACAATGGTTTAAAAGTAATAAAACATATATACAGTCATATATACATTAGGCTAACATACTCAACTGGTGCTTCTAACTAAGCCTACCCCAGTGTGCCTGACCTAAGCCTAACACGTGAGAAGGGGGAGTAAGTAAGTAGCTTAAGTTAAGTTGGTTTTGCCAAGGTTTGTTTCAAGAATTCTCGTCTAAGGGTTTAGTCAACACCATACCTCTGAATAGAATGATGGAGGATTGGTATCTCCTTCAGGGGTCTCTCTCGATATCCCAGTCACCTGCGAGGGTAAACTGGAAGCGCCGGGACTGGATTTCTCTGCACGAGAAAGGCAGCGGCTTCTCTCAGCGCGTCGAGGAAGGAGGGGTGACAGCGTCCGCGGGCAGCTGGGCTGGATGTCTTCGCAGAGGACGGCTGCACGGCTCCTCAAGCGTACTGCACCATAGGTCGCGCTGTAGCGGCGATAATGGTAATCAGTAGCTTCACCACCACAGGATAGCAGGCTGCAGCGACAGAGTGCTAGTTTTTACCAACACGGGGTCATGCAGGCAGCTGGCATCAGCAACATGTTCGCTCATTGCTTAAGGCAACGTTGGTAATATTTATACCTGACAGGTGCCGGGTTTGACGCAAGTTTGCTGGACATAAGACGTCAATTAAAGATGTCACTAGGAAGTGATAGTTATCAGTTGCTCATTAGAGTTCCATTACTAATCAAAACATAGCAAGCGGGGATTTCCAGGTTTGCTAAGTTTTTATCTTGTTGAAGAACTCGGAGTGTTATCTAGGAATATCAGATAGTGACTGCTGCTCTGTCATTGCACTAATTGGTCGCAAAGGAAGTAGCAGAGAGTCATGCTGGAATGTGGCTCTGTGGCTCTGCTCGTGTGAGGCCAGAGATGACTTTACAGAAAATCGCACTTGAACGGTTATGCCAATATAGGGAATAAATGGATTTATAGCCGAATAGGGGCATAAGGTCACAGTATCGATCAGGAACCTAGATAAGCACATGACACCCTTAAATTAACAGCTTTTGCGGATGACATCGCAATATATACATCGGATGTGTGTAAAGCTATGCCTGCAATTATAGAGGAAGCACACAAGTTCGGGGAAATCTCAGGATATAAACTAAATGTCAACAAAACCCAAATCATACTTAATTACACCCCGGCTGCAGGTATTTATAAGACCAGCAAAGAAGCGGTATATCTAGGTATTAAGCTTATGGCTAAAGTGGAGAAAATAGTTGAAATAAATTATGGGGCATTTCTCAAAGAGACAACTGCAAGTCTTAAAAAATGGCATAAGATACCTTTGAGTCTACTAGGGAGAGTAAACCTGATTAAAATGAAAATCTTACCTAAGTTACTTTACCTGTGTAGAGCTATACCGCTACTGCCAAATAAACTGTTTTTTAAGAAATTAGATGGGATTTGTAGCGCTTTCATTTGGGGGTATAAAAAGGCACGGAGGGCAATTAAATTTCTGACATTACCTATCTCTAAAGGGGGACTTAATTTTCCGGATTTTAATTTTTATTTTTTGGCTTCTTTCTTTTTGCGCATTAGGAGTCTATTAAAGAGCACCCCTCCATTATTTTTTCATCATTATATGCTGGGAACAGATGCCAATCAATTTTTACTACGGGTTCATGACCCTAATTACTTTAAAAGAGTAAAGTTTAAGACGGCTAAGCATGCTATCAGAATTTGGGATAAAATCCTGCACATTAGCAATTCCACTTTTTACAACGCTGAGCTTAGACTATGGAACAATCCGGGCCTGCCTGGTATCTTCTCGGATGGTGTGGGAAATCGGTGGATGAGATTAGGTATAAGCACGCTAGGAGACTTGTATGATATTAATGGTTTGATGGATTTCGATAATTTAAAAATTATATATGGGCTCACTGACGATATGTTTTTTAAGTATAGACAGATTAGAGATTTTTTTTGGAACAAATTGAAGATAATGGAAGTTGGTCAATCTGAAATTCTTGAGGGTATTTATTCAGGAAAAACTAAATCATTGATTAAATGGGGATATCAATGGCTCATTAAGGTGAAGGATGAAAACACAACCCAAATTGCAGCCAAATGGTCTCGTAGACTAAATCAAAACATTAATTCAGCTCACATTGGTAATGCCTTATCTCATTTAAATGACATAGTTCATTCTTCCAATTTGAAAATGCAACTTTATAGGACTGTTACAGAGCTATATTATACGCCACAAAGGATATCTAGTTGGTCACAAGGTAACTCCTGGACAGATAAATCCAAGTGTGCCAAATGCGATACTGCTGCGGCTGGGATTGAACATATGTTATTCTATTGCTCGGCACTCTCAAATTTTTGGGATCGTATATCCTATTATCTTCAATTTTACCAAATATGTTCAATGGATTTCACGGCACAATGGGTTCTGTTAGATATTCAAGATATGAACTGTCCCAACAAAGATCTTTTAACGATTCTGATAGCATGTGCTAGACTAATAATAGCCAGGGTTTGGATCTCTAAAGAACCCCCCATGGTTGCTGATTGGTTAGCATTGGTATATGAAATTAGAACAATGGAGCTCTCCCTAGCAAAACTTAGAGGCCCTAAAGCTCTTTTGAAAAAAGAAAAGATATGGAAGGGATTTTTCGAGGGTTAAGAGCCATGATTAGGCCTATACAGATATCTTTTTACTTTCCTCTTTTTTTTCTTTCTTTCTTTAGAAGTAATGTGAAGTTTTTGATTTAAGAAATATTGTTCTATGTCTGTATTCCTCTTTGTTATGAATTTATGAATTAATAATTGTATGTTTATTATGGAACTGATCTAGTAAGAACTTTGTCACCTCTTGCAAACAATAAATACGTTTAAAAAAAAAAAAAAAAAAAAAAAAAAAACATAAAAAAAAAAAAAAAAAGAATGTATGCATTTTCAGGATGCTAGACTCGGCTAGGAAACCTTTGTATTAGAGATCTGTTAAGGTTAGCCAAAGAACATGTCTTCATCAAAAATGTAATGAAAGTAAAATTGTACTTAATTCATGAAACGTTTTAATTTAATGTTTTAAATTTTGTTTCATAATTTAATAAATACGGCCGGGGAGGTAACTCCCCCCCGCCTTCCAAAAGCTCAAACCTGTGTCTGTCTCCTCCCCTTGGGGAATTGGTGTTGGGAGGGGGTGGCGGCAATCCCGGCCATATTGTATACGCAGGTTAAAAATGTTGTGAGCCTTTAGTTAGACGCATAATAGGGTGCTCAGAGAAAAGGCTATGATAATAGGTGTGGGTGTGTTTCCTGTACTTACCAAAAATTCAGACAGAAAACAAAATTGATGACAACAAGACTGACATTAAAATGGATAAAAAGAAAGAGGTACAGAGCAATTCTGAAAAGTAGGATTACTTTTAAGATGCTTTATTAGATTCAAGACCTTCTGTTCTGACCAACTTTTTCGGCCCTCCTTTGAGGGAGAATGATTGAAGGTGACTCCAGCCTATTACCCTCCTAGTGCAGGGATTAGAACTATAAACAGGGCCTATTCATAAGGGACAGTAGTGCATTTTCGTACCCTTTTCCTTAGATCAGGGCTTATAAACTTAAGCTAGGGGATAGATTCATTAGTATTAGTGTTAATCCGTCCTTCTGCAAGAGTGTTAGTATACCTTCTATGGAGTTATGCTTATTTTGGGCCTTGTAGGCCTCAAACGGGAGAGACTCCATCTTGCTTTCTACCCCGGCAGCTTGAGAGGCTTCTAGGTCAAGTGTAATGTTTTAGTTTCGAAGTGTTGTTCGCTTGGAGAGAACCGGCTCAGGCTGGCCCTTATCGAAAGACTGTATTTTTTCTCCACTCCGAAGACACAACATCAGGCCGGCCGGCTGGGAACTTGTCCTTGGTACGGGGAGGTACAAGAATTTGGTGGGCGGCAGGTTACTGGCCGTAACTTTCCATGAAAGGACTAGCTTCCATGTTAGCGAAAGTGTTAGGCAGTGAGTCAGTCAGTCTGTAGGCGGCAGCTAGCCGTTAGCATCAATGCCATTAATTATTTCCAGGCAGACAGTCGCCATCTTGAAGTCCAAGAAAGATCATGAAGCTGATACTCTCTGAGAAAGATTGAAGGAGAAGGAGAAGTAGCGCAGAGCGATCAGAGACAGAGAGAGACAGCAGCTAATAAAGAGGAAGGTTCCAGTGACTTGGAGGGAAGCAGAGGAGACAGAGCATAGCGGTGCAGACGTGTACTCGTGACTGCTGAGGTGTGATTCCGAGACGAGCCAAGGCACAGACGAGAAGGGAACCTAGATGACTGTTGAACCCCGACTTCGTGCTCACAAGGTGACCTCTGTCCTATCATGTGCACATTCTAACCTTTCACTTTTCTTTGCAGGATATATGTTATAGTATAGTGCTGTGTTTCTAATCATTGTAATAAAATACCCCAGTTCTTAGTGAACCGACATGTGCCTTGTATTCTTGTTCAATCAGGGTAACCTGGTCTTCTAGTCAGACATCGTTTTCATGAACTGATGTAAATCCCGGTCAGGTAAGAGGTGACTGAATAATGAGGGAGAGAAGGACCATTTGATGTCGAGAGCAGAAGGTACATGATTCAATTTGGAAAGCTGTGCTAATTCATGGTATTGTAGTATCATCCCGAGTAGCAAATGAGAGATTCCTTCCAAAGGTATTCATAGGAGAGTGATCGGCGTTGGTAAGCGGCGTTAATGAGAACACCAGGTGGGAGACTGGTGCTTAGATCCGCCGGATTGCGGATCGGGTTGTAAGTAAGCGAGCACTGGGAGGGACACCAGTGTGTAGGCCCGCCGGATTGTGGACCGGATAAAAAGAGAGCACTGGAGCTGCAGCTCAGTGTGTATGGCACGCCGGATTGCGTGTCGAGTGAGCACTGAGAGAGATCAGTGTGTAATGGTACATAATCAGAACTGCCCCAGGGTAGATTAGTCTGGGCCTAAGTGGCCGTGAGACTAGTTGGTATGAATGGGATATTGTAGAAAACCTATGCATGTGTATTGCTATTTTCCCCATCCTTGGGTACGAGATGTACATACATATACCTATACCCATTGTAAATACGTTCTAAGGAGGGAGGTGATTACGTTCCGACTGAGTTGGAGGGGCTCTCAGGAGCTGATTCCATCTGGTTCGAGAATCCGGTCGTTACACCTTCTCCATAGGTTTTGCAAACACCCTGACCACCTCAAGATATGGGAACAGGAGAATCAAGTATGAGTACACTCACATTGGCAGTGCCTACTGCGCCACCCAAAAATGAAGCTGGCACTAATAGGATTATTGCCGATCAATCTGCCAGTTAAGTAGCTTTATCTGCTCCTATTATTGATACTATTTTGACTATAGTACAACAAAAATAATTGGTAGGGAAATGAAAAAATGTTCTTCAATTAATGATGGAATTTGCAGATTTCTTACAGGATTTTGGAGTGGCGAATCAGCTAGGTGTGCTTGTGATGCCCATTCCATGAAGATTTGGCAGAAGGTTATGATATTAAACTATGCATGCAAAGGAATGGCACATACAATATAGAATGTATCTGGGTGATGAAGAAATGAAATAAATGGATTGAACAACAATACATGAGCATATTAGAGAAATAATAAACAGCATTAAAAATTGGCTAAATTTGAAAAACCATAGAGAGAACTGTAGTAAGAGAGGACATTGCACACTAAAGAAGAAAAAGACAGAAAAAGAAGCAAAGTATTAGAGTGAGCTTGACCTGTTTGTGACTAGATTGCCTTTGTGAGAAGTGCATATAAGTGATTATAGGAATGTTCCATGGCAAGGATCTGATCTCCTTGCATTTATGACAAACTGTTGAAGCTCAGGGAAGATCTATATAAATGATATCCAGTTCACTGACATAATATCAAAACCATAAAGATCATGCTACAAATGTTTTGTGTAAAATATATATATATCGATCACAAAAATACCGTTTTCCAAAACACACACAGACATATATATATATATATATATATATATATATATACACGAAGAATCCTGGAGGTTTGAACGCTAGCGAGGATTTATACACCTGCCTCTAGTTAATGTTAACCTGTTGATAGACATATTGTATTTACTGCATATCAATTCCATATTTGATAAATTGTGGGTTTCTGATGAGTTCTCCCAGAAAGGATTTCGATTTGTTTAAATTTGACTCTGCAGCCTGCTGTGAACTGTAGTATGTTTTTAATATTAGCACTAGCACTTTTCATTCTATTACAATTTTTGATCTGCAGTAACCTTAAAAGGGTAATTTATCAGTGCATCATTATATTGGATTTATGAGCTTGTGCAGTGTTGGGTTATGCCCACTTGGGCGTGATTTTCTTAACAGTGTAACCTACACTTGACTCTAGAATTGAATTGGAGTGATAATTTTGGGTTCTTAAAGCACTTACGAAAATAATATGTTTTACATAGAATGTATTAACCTATATGCACATGATGAAATAACTTCTCTCTAGATTAGTGTGTATATATATGAAAGAAAAAATCTTTGAAGTAGGGGTGGAAATTTCAAACTTTGTATATATATGAATTTATTTATTTATATGCATTTTTTTAAGTTAATACATCCTTCAATCTAGCATCTATGTGCTTTAGAACCCGTAGGGCACCATGCCCTTTATCCTTCGCTAGTTCAGTGTAGTATGTTTTCATTGTTTATCAAATGTAACAAGCACAGCTGTATCCATTCAGGCACTTGCACTTTAAATTCCCTTGTTTGTGTCCATGGCACGCTATGTGATCAAGCCTCTTTTGAGGTGAAACGCGTCACGGTGGATTACAGGCTGTAACTCTAGGCACAAAATAAATGCACTGAAGAAACTGCACCTACTCTCTGGTCTCGCTCCTTTCGTTGTTCTGTGGGGGAAGCAGGAGCAAAAACGACGACTTTTGGATATATATATATATATATATATATATATATATATATATATATATATATATATATATATATATATATATTACCTACTGGCGGTCTCCAGTAGGTATATATAGTTAGGATTTTTCTCTCTATGGGATTTTTGAAAATTCTATGTCTAATAACTTTGTCGTTTGTGGACGGAATGGGCTGAAATTTTCAGGAAAATGGCACATTTCATTTCTGAGCAGCCCCTGAAAATTTGGGGGGGGTTTCGTCAAGGGGGGGCCGAGAAAAAAGGGGGGTCCCAAAACGCATTTTTAACATTGAGTTTTCCATAGGGCGGTTGGCCTCACTTTTAGCTCGAACGGCTGAATGGATTTACACGAAACTTGGCAAAATTGTAGGGACTGTTAGCCCGATGTGCCTTTGCTAGCTCTCAATATATGTGCTCCAGTTGATTTTGAGAAATTAACATTTTAAAAAACATATATCTGTGACAGCGCTCCGGGTAGCGCTCCGGTTCGTGTACTTGACGCGTAACGGAACTTCGCGAAGCGAAGCTCATTGGCTCTCTGGTGTCTGTCAACATTCTAAACAGTCCGGAGTGGCCGCCATCTTGTCTCTCGGTAGAGAGACAAGAGGAGGCCAAAATGAAGGGGGATATGACCATAAGGGGCCATAGTAGATCCTCCCTGACCCCCTAGGTTTGATGTGGAAGCTTTAAAAGGGCCTCGTGGGGCAAAAAAAAAAATATCATTTTTTTTTGCGTGGGGTGCGCCCGGTACGCGCACCTGAAAGCGGTCCGGGGAGCGTACTATAAGGAAACAAGAATGATAGACTTTTTAAATATTGTATGTTTATTGATTGTTCGTTTTTTTTTTTTTTTTTTTTTTTTTTATTTAAGTAGCAAAATGTAGGCACCAATGCAGTAACATAAAAAAGTTGCACAGTATACTATAAGTCTGACTTTACATTATAATCAATTTGGTACTAGTTTATGAATTACATAGAAAAATGATTAAAGACTCGAACAATTTTTGATTATTAAATATAAATTTATTCTTCTGATTCTTTTTCAAAATTTAATAGACTGTCTAACATTTGACTGTCCAAAATGTCCTCTTGTTGAGTGAACATAACTTCCCACATTTTATCGTCCTCATAATGAAGTAACAAATCCACAGATTCTACACATTGTAGAAGTTCTTGGTCTCGTGATTCGTCCATGAATTCCAAGTCAATGCTTTCAATTATTTCCTCATTTTTTATCTCTAGGGCAATTTCAAAGGAAACGTTCTGTTCTCCTTCCATTTTTGTGCTGAAATTTGCAAAAAAAAAAAATATATCAGTAGAGATAGGGCAATGTTGGGTTTAAGTTCAGACAGGCACTTGTGAGTTTATAACAGAGAAGTTATCTATGGGCTCTGTATGGTTTCAGGCGTGAAGTAGTACTAATAAAAAGTGCTTGCGAAAAAGCCTAAGTAAATTCATAATTATAACACAGAAACGTAAATTAATCCATAATTATAATAAACAAGCCTTTCTCAATGTCTAACTCTTACAGAGGGATAGTATATAACTATCTGAAAATGTTTTCCAAATTAATTTAAATTGTATAACATAGTTCTCCGGTCAAATTTATAAAATAACATCTTACCTTTTAAAAACAAGTTTAAGTTGTCAGTGAAAATGTTCTTGCAATGTACTTCAGGAAGTAGTAGTCAAAATGGCTGTGTTTTTCTCTCTTTCTTTATATATATTCAGGTAATAATCAATCAAATGTCAGGTAAAAAAAGTAGAAAATAAAAGTAACATTTTAATTGGTTGTCAATTCCAACACTTCAGATGTGTTTTGTGAAGTAATTACTTCAGGGAATTTAGAGAGGTCTACATGCTAAATGGCTAAATGGAATTCCAACTAAGCATGGGCGGAAAATCCGTTCCGCTCGCGGATTTTGCGGATTTTCGGGAAATCCGCAATCCGCGAGATTTGCGAATCTCCCGCAAAATCCGCAAATCCGCGAGCAGCGGATTTTGCTCGCACTGCTCGCACTGTTCGCGTGAGTTCGCGTGAGTTCGCGCCCCGCGAATAAGTGCAAAATTGCAGAAATACGATCTTAGCAAAACTGAAAGTAACTACTTACCAGGTTCAAAAGTTCAGGCTCATCATTAGTAGCCATTTCCTGTAGTGCTTCCTGAGGGGCCCCTCCAGAGTTCAGTTGCCAGTTGAAACTATTATGTGACCCTGCTCTGAACCTCAGAATAGTTACACATATGCCACAAAGGTCCTGAATTACAGCTAAGGGAGACAAGCAGGAGCCAGGCTGGAAGTTAAAATCCATTAATCAGCCCCTAATTCATTATTGTCAGTTGGGGCAGGGCAGGTGTTGTAACTAATTTTGCAACAATGAAAGCACTTAGCAAGTGCAAAAGATCACTAATCAGGGCGCACTAAGGAAGCAGGTGCCAGCTAAAAAAATATTCTGTGACACATTAATCAGCCCCAAATTAATTCAGGTCACTTGAGGCAGGGAAGGTGTGCTTTGCTTTGCCGAAAATAATGTACACTGGACAACCAGAGGGTGTGGTGATGAAACAGAGGGTGGCATGGGTGGGCCAGAGGGTGGCATGAGTAGTCAGAGAGTGGCAGTGGTGACAGAGAGTGGCAGTGATGAAGAAGAGTGTCCCAAACAGGCTGGACACGTAGAAACAACAAGTTTGCGAAACTTGCGACCCGACAGGTAAGTTCGCAATTTGCGAAAGTGTACAAAACCCTTGCGAACTGGCAGAAACACGGGCGAACACAAAAAAAAAAAAATCCGCAAATTCGCGGGAATTCGCGGATTTTGCGGATTGCGAATCCGCAAATCCGCAAAATTCGCGAACGCGAGATCCGCAAAATTCGCTCATGCTTAATTCCAACCAAATTTGTGAAAATGGTAGGGATTGGTATGTAGTATGAGATAATGTATATTAGGTGAAAGTGTCTCCAGTGGTTTTTCTGTAAATTACTTTTCAACCTTTTTTAAGCGAGCGCTTCTCAGTGCGTGTCCCGGTACGCAAACCTGCAGCGTTACGAGAGTCCTCCATTTTGTGTTTCGGTAGAATTGAGATACAAGATGGAGGGTAAATAATGTTCAGAATGGGTAGAAGGGGGCCCGGTAGACGTATCCTGACCCCCTAGGTTTTCTGAGGGTGGCTGAGGAGTCCCATATGTGCGAGAAAAAATAATTTTTTTTAAAATTTTTCGCGCGGTTAGCTGCCGGTACGCGAACCGGGTAGTGAACCGGGAAGCGAACATAAGTGAAAATTAGTGAAAAAAGGTACATTCGAAATTTTTAAAGAGTAATTAAAGTTAAGGTAGCTCTGAAAAGAGCTATTGGGTTCTGTGTAAGTTCTAGGTACTTATAAGTAGGTACCAATACACACGACAGAGCGTGGCCTCATACCCCCGAGCGGTTGCCGGGTGAGGTGAGGTCTTCACCCACACAAAGCTGGGTGAGTATCACTGTGAGGCAATACCTCCAGTTGATTAAGCTAATATGCTTTTTTTGCATAATGCTGAATGCAAATTATTCATGCAGGTGTGTTTGTTAATATAGTCTCTGTGTACCTTCATGGTTGTGTGATTTACTGAGTGTTATTGTGAAACATTTTTGTTTTCTAGGAAGAAAATACTCTTCTTTCTTCCCAGTGGGCGTCCAACTTCGGTACACTCCTGGTAGATATGTAACTTTTTTCAGTACATTTATTGCAATGTGTCACTCTACACATTAATTCCATTTGCAGTACCTTGTTCTACATCCAAGGTCCTGAAGAAAGCTGGGGCAATGCCCCGATAGCAGAAACATGTCGACCACTCCACATAGCGCCATAATGTAGTCTTACTACTTAGCGTGTTTTTAACCTTTGGCACTCTGACTTTCTTTTGAATATTTCTTTAAGTCTATGTAGTCAATTTTATACTCACCTTTACCAGAGCACTGCACTTCCATTCAATTCTATCTCTAGCACAGACAAGATGGCTAAAGATCACTGACATTCAATCCCGCACCGGTAATACATGGCCGGTTGTGGCACTGGATGATCAGTAACTCCCACATGACGTTAACTCCGCCATCAAGGTGGGCTGATGGCATTTATTCAAGCCTATGTCTTTGACAGCATTCGCTCACACACACATCTCATTTTTTCACAGTTTCTTTATTTAGCGACACACCATTCCAAAGACCTGGTCTGCTCTTTTGGGTGTTTTTTGGTACCAATACACAGTCTTAAATTTTGTATGAAAACTCTGTTCCCCTCATCTGAGAAGTGCACGCCATCTCCTCTGTAGATATCTTGCATGTAGTAAGGCAAGTTATTGTTGTAGATGCAGCCCATTCCATGGTCTCTCATGTAAGCTGAAACAGACTTATTTACATGCTTCCTCGATTTCTCAATTTGTGGACAAAATTGATTGGACCACCTCCATTTTTGTCTTTGGCATATATTGGAATATACCAAGGCAGTTTGAGGAAAAAGTGCCATCAATTGCTCAAAGGTGTCCTTTAAGAGCATTTCCAGACCTACCCCAGTCAAAGTGCCCAAATCATTTCCTCCACAGTGCACTATTATGAGGTCAGGGTTTGGCAAATGCAAAAAGGTTTTCACCAATGGTATCAATTGGTGACATCTCAATCCTCTTTGCCCAATCCATTTGATTTCCACATTTTGTAAATTGAGGTTGTGTAAATGTCTGTTATCAGCATACCTGTGAGCCCAGTGGATGTAGCTATGTCCTAGAATCCAGACAGAAAACATGGCGAGAGGAGGTTCTACTGCAGTCAGATGAAGTGTGGGAATGAAATGGCAGTTGAAACAGTGGAGTTTGTAAAGAAAAAAAACTGTGGAGTTTGAGTGCTAATGATTCATTAGCAGTGATTGGTGGATTTCCATTGCTGAAAACAGAAAGTTAGGGTGCATGGATGTGTTCTTTGAAAGATGTAATTTGAATGGTTAATAAAAAATGATTTTATGAAAGATTGCAGTGGATTAGCAGGTGTAGTGAGAGTTCAGAGTTCATTTGAAACATTGTTGTGTGAACTTGTAAACATGATAGGTCTGGCAGGAGGTAGTTGCTATGGAAAAAGAGCAGAAAGGGCAGAGGGGGGAAAGGTGTTGATTTGAAAAAAGTGAGGGAAGAGTTTTGATTGGCTGACATGAGAGATATGTGTGATGAATATCAGCATTTGTGTGTCTTTCTTGGTTGCAGCCTCCGGAGTGCATACCTTTTGTTCTGCTAAAGAAAAATTGGTGTGTTTCTGAGACTGTTTTGAAATTCAAAAAGCATTTGCTAAGGTGAGATATTGTTTCTTTATTTTAGATAGAGACTAGTATGTTTTTTTGAGAAAATAAGAAAGCCAGCTGTGCATTTAAAATGATGTTTTGAGTCAAGTGTTTGCATTATGTTTTCAAAGAAGATTTTGCATTCTTTTACAAATTGTAATTGCAGATAATGTAAAGTATTAGTAGTGACAAGGTGTGGTTGTACATAGGAGTTGTGCTGTGTTTTCAAATTATGATCAGAAAATCGTTTTTAAGGAAAAGGAATGCTTTTAAAATTTATGAGAATTCATTTACTTGTGATGTGACTCCTGCAATGCGTCGCTTTTGCGGAACAGATGCATGATGCATCTGTGTTGTTTTTGCCCCATGATGCTCCACAGTGTACATGTTAAAAGTGATGCATAACTGGTGCAAGGGCCTTGTAAATACACTCCTATGTGTGCTTGGTCATTTTAAGTCACTTCCCCCTGGGCAAAGGGTCTTCTAAATATGTCCTCATGTGTACCTTGCAATTTTAAGTCACTTCTCTCTGGTGCAAGTTCTTTGTAAATACGCCGTTATGTGTGCTTGGCCATTTCAAGTCATTCCCCTCTGGTGCAAGGCCAGGGCCTTGTAAATACGCTCTCATGTGTGCTTGGCCATTTCAAGTCACTTCCCCCTGGTGCAAGGTCCTTGTAAATACGTCCCCATGTGTGCTTGGCCACTTCAAGTCACTTCCCCCTGGTCAAAGGTCCTTGTAAATACGTCCCCATTTGTGCTTGGCCATTTCAAGTCACTTCCCCCTGGTGCAAGGGCCTTGTAAATACGTCCCCATGTGTGTTTGGCCATTTGTAGTCACTTTCCTCATGGTGCAAGGTCCTTGTAAATACGCCCCCATGAGTGCTTGGCAAATTTTGATTTTGATTGTTTGAGTTACATAGCTATGTTAAAAGTGATGGAAAAAAGGTGCAAGGGCCTCAAAAAAACGTTTTCATGTGTATTAGGGCATTTTAAGTCAGTTCCCCATGAATGTAGGTATATAATTGTTTTTCATAAAAGGTTTAAAAACGTTTTTTGAAATCAATTAGGTTTCTTGATATGTACTGTTAGTGTTTCATTGGTTGTTTTGGGCATATTTACAAGGCCTTTGAGTCCCTTTGATGTAATTTTTCCCATTTTAATTTAAGACATTTCCCCGTGGAGCAAGGTACTTGTAAATACGCTCCCATGTGTGCTTGGGTAATTTAAGTATTGATAGGGTGTGCTTCTACATAGGACGTAGACTACATCTGCACAATGAGATAACTAAGCTGAAGAAATACAGGTGATGTGATTGTTAAATGTGCAAAAATATTTGCACGTTTTTCAATTATATCACTTGTATTTCCTAACATTACGAATCATATTGTGCAGATGAGGTTTAGTCGTGTTCAGGGAGATAGAGGAGGTCTGACCTTTGTTCAAGAGTGCAGTGGACATGATTCACTTCATAGGTAGGCTTGTACATGTATTATCACCTCTGTACTCTTCAACAAGCCTAAATTTCATCTGCAACCCTGAGTAGGCCTCACCTCAAACAAACTTCTAGATAGTCCACACCTTATTGTCATCCTGAATCAATCATTTAAAGTGTTAGGGGCAGATTTATGGTGGCTGTGCGCCTCTTTTGTGCTGCTGTTGCGTCACTTTTATAATGCAGCAGTGATTTACAAGATGTACCATGTTGCAAGATAGCAGCCGCGGGTCGTGGAGGGAGTTACGGTGGGGCAGGGAGGCGGGGAGGGGGAGGGGCAGGGTGGAGGGACCTAAACACTGGCATATGGATTATTGCAGGTAAGTACACAATTTAACGTGCGTCAAGTTTCATGTGGGCTTTTTGTTGCAGGGTGGGCAGTCATTTGCATGAAAGCCCTGTAAAACTAACACAGTAAAATTAAGAAGATTTCACTGAATCATCTTTATGGCATTGCTGAATCAAATCCTTACTGTTATTGATTTACTGTTTGGTAATAGTGGTTAATAACATTTTTTATTATATTTTACCACAGATTCAACTGCAGATTATTTCGAAATTAGACAATGTCGTCTAAGGATAGAATCCGAAAGGCTACGAAACGTCAAAGACAGCAGATTACTAAATGCTTGCAGCAGTCCTCTACAATAAAATCTCGTCAAGTTACGAAGAAAGCTCCGGGTAAGAGAACGAAATCATTCCTTAGAAACATTTGTAGAAACAAAAGTATAACTACAGAACAAGTTTTAGTCCTGAAAAAGAGAGCCAATTTAAATGGAAAGGAAAGGCCCGTCAAAAAAGTTTCTGCTAGAGCAGGAGATAACTCTGTGCATGGCAGTAGAAGGGAAAATGCATTCAGGGACATTCGTAGGCGAATGTTCCGCAACAGGATAATTGTCAATTTGCTAAAACAATTTAAGAAAGGCCAACAGAAAGTGGCATTTTATAAGAAAAAGAAAAATGTAGAGAAAATTATTGATCAGGCTTTCGAAATTAAGCGAAAGTTATTTATTTTGGTAATCAATAGAATTAGGAAACTAAACAAGGTAATTTATGATTTCAAATCAAATAGTAGATGGAAGAGAGTAGTACTAATTTTTGTTAAGTTTTCTCAGGAGAATGGATGCATAGTTCAAGTTGTGAGGCATTTTTTAATGAGGAGAGTTATTTTCAGGACAATGATTTGGTGAATGCAGTTGACACCAGTGGTCGAGCATATGAGGTAAAAGATGGTCGTCCGGTTGAAAAAGAAAAACTTGTGTCTGCAGATGCAGAAGAGGTGTTAAGTGATGAGGTTTTAGGGAGACGTCCCAAGGGACCAGTGTACACCTGGAAGTGTAGTTCTATTTGCAGTGTGCGACAGGATTCCATCAATTTGCTTTGTGATTTTGTACGGACATTTAATAAGAAAAGTTTAAAACAAAAAATAAAGTTGTTGCAAGAATTAGATCCTTGCAGAGTGAGACAAGTGACAGGTTTGCATGGTCATTCACTAGCTTGTCTTTCCAGGAGAGTATGCCAGAGTGTTTTTCATCATTTCAGGATGCTAGCAGTGCATCATAATAAAGTGAGGAAATTAGTTAGAATATTGTATTATGCTAAGAGTCCAGCAATTATGCTTAAACAATTAAGCAGTGCTTTTTTGCATGGTTCTGAAGTAGATGTGAAGAATATTTGTCAAGAAATTGAGTTCTGTTACTTTGCTGGTAAAGAGAAAAATGTTGAAATTGACCCACTAGAAGAAGGTAATGTGGAAGAGAGTGTACAGATTTTCAGTACAGGTAAGTTTCACAAGTTTCACAAGGAAATTTCCACGTTTATGGTGAAATCAAGTGAGAGGCCTAATTTCACTTGTGTGTGTTGTCGACGGACTTATTATAAGAATCAGACTAAGTTAGTGGATTTATATGCAAAAAGTGATATGGAAAACAATAGTGAATGGAAGGATTTTGCCACATACTTGATGGTTGAAAATTATTTTGATTTGGGAGCGGACCAACGTATGTGTACTTATTGTTTTAACAAATTAAACCAAAACCAGATGCCTGCTAGAGAGGTTCATAATAATCTGGAATTGGTTGACATTCCTTCTGAATTGAAGGATTTAAATACTTATGAATCTATTTTGATTCAAAGTGTCCATCCCTTCCAGGCTATTGTACGAATGGAGCCAAAGACAGGGAAATTGCCTCCATCAGATTTATAGAGAGGATTAAAGGGAAGAGTTGTTTATTTACCTTTAGATTTGAAGAAAAACATTAATACAATTGGAGTAGAGAAAGTGGAAGAGGAACCTCTGGTTATCTTAGTTAATGGGGTTCCGACAAAGAGTAAGAAAATCTGGCAAGATTTAGTGGATGTTAGGAAAGTCAAAAAGGCAACATTGTATTTGATAAAAAACAATGAGTACTACAAGAATGTATGTGTTGCAGAAGAGGAAGTAAGTGAAGAAGAGGACAGCGATTTGTGTGCTGGACAAATTGAGAAAGTAGAAGCCTCTAAAAATGAAGAAATACATGAACATTATAGTGTTCATCCTTTGCATTCCAAGGAAGTCATGGGGAATGCTATTGAGTTGTTTCAAATGAAACAAGCCAAAGGGAGTCCCATTAGTGTTTGGGAGGAAAGTTTGGAAGCTCGATGTTTCCCACAGTTATTTCCCACAGGTCGAGGAGGACGATATGATGAGCGACCTGATCAAATTCCTGCTTCAGAATACCAGACTTTACGATTGTATGCAGAAGATCCTAGGTTTTGTCAATGCATTCCCTATTTGTTTCATCTACTGTTTGAAAGTGATCTCTCTGGATTGTCTTATGCAGTGAACCACATCTTGAAAAGTGGTGTACAACTGCGAAATATCTCGGCAAGAGACTTTATGGATAAAGTCAATGTGCAGGACAGTATTTTGGATTCTCACCTGATTAATCTCATGGCTTGTCAGCGTGGTACTAATGAGTATTGGTACCGCCGTCATGGTGACTTAAAATGTATGCGGAGGAGCTTAGGAACTCCCATATGGTTCCTCACTCTCAGCTGTGCTGACTATGGCTGGGAAGACTTACTTGAATTTCTACGAGAGGCAAATGGAAACATTGAAAATATCGAATTCAAGACACCCGGAGAACTGTGCTCTTTGGATCCAGTGAATGTATACAGGTACTTCAATCATAGATTTGAAGCTATGATGTCTTTCATCACGAACAAGAAAAATCCACCTCTTGGAGAGGTGTTGGATTTCTTCTGGAGAAAGGAGTATCAAGCAAGAGGTGCTCCTCATATACATATGCTGCTATGGATCAAAGATGCATTCCAAGGAAGTCATGAGGAATGCTATTGAGTTGTTTCAAATGAAACAAGCCAAAGGGAGTCCCATTAGTGTTTGGGAGGAAAGTTTGGAAGCTCGGTGTTTCCCACAGCTATTTCCCACAGGTCGAGGAGGAAGATATGATGAGCGACCTCATCAAATTCCTGCGTCTGAATACCGGACTTTACGATTGTATGCAGAAGATCCTAGGTTTCGTCAATGCATTCCCTATTTGTTTCATCTCCTGTTTGAAAGCGATCTGTCTGGACTGTCATGTGCAGTGAACCACATCTTAAAAAGTGGTATACAGATGCGAAACATCTCGGCAAGTGATTTTATGCATAAAGTCAATGTCCAAGACAGTATTTTGGATTCTCACTTAATTAATCTCATGGCGTGTCAGCGTGGTACTAATGAGTACTGGTACCGTCGTCATGGTGATTTAAAATGTATGCTGAGGAACTTAGGAACTCCGACATGGTTCCTCACTCTGAGCTGTGCCGAGTATGGCTGGGAAGACTTACTTGAATTTCTACGAGAGGCAAATGGAAATATTGAAAACATTGAATTCAAGACACCTGGAGAACTGTGTTCTTTGGATCCAGTGAATGTATGCAGGTACTTCAATCATAGATTTGAAGCTATGATGTCTTTCATCACAAATAAGAAGAATCCACCTCTTGGAGAGGTGTTGGATTTCTTCTGGAGAAAGGAGTACCAAGCAAGAGGTGCTCCTCATATACATATGTTGTTGTGGATCAAGGATGCACCTAAATTTGGAACAGATCCGGATGACTTAGTGATGAATTTCATAGAACAGTATTCTACGTGTGCTGTTCCAAACGCAACGGAGAAGAAAAGCCTAAGAGAACAAGTTCTACGTTTCCAAAGCCATCGTTGTGGAAAGTACTGTCATCGTAAATTCAGAAACAAGGACAAGTTCTACACCAAATGTCGTTTCAACTTTCCACGACCGGTGATTTCTAAAGGAAGAGTGAACAGTTTGATGTCTTCACTGCGACATAATGTGACGAGGAAATCACCCAAAAATACATACAATTTGAAAAGGAACGAAGAGTCCAAGTACATCAACGACTACAACCCAGTGATTTTGTCCATGTGGAATGCTAACATGGATATACAGTTTGTGGCTGACAACTGTATGGCTGTGGCTCGGTATGTGACATCTTACATCACCAAAAAAGAAAATACAGAACTGAAGGATATGTGGGAGGACATTTCCCATGAAAAGAGCCTCAGCAAGAAGTTGTACAGTTTCAGTCTGAAGATGTTGTCGCATCGAGAAATCGGAGCTTACGAATGTTCTGATCGATTGTCTTCAGCAAGTCTCTATGCCAAATCCAGATGTATCGTTTGGGCGAGTCTTGGTCTTGCTGCAACGCGAAATCGAGTTCTAAAACCTGTCCGGGGAATTGAGTATTTGGCAGAAAAGGAACCAAACAGTACCGACATTTTGAAGACCAACATGTTGGATACATATTATCCAAATCGAAGCAGTCACCTTGAGAATGTTTGTCTATATGAGGTTCTACAAAATTATATTTTCAAGAGGAACATCAAAGAAGATATTGAGAAAGGAGTGTATGCTGTAATTGGAAGTGAGGGATGCCTGGTCAAGCAAAGAAAATGCCAATTAGTAAACCATCGAAAATTGAGTGGCGAATCTCCAGAAAAAAAGGAGTTTTTCTATTTAGCACTTTTGCAACTTTTCAAGCCTTGGCGTGCAGAAGAGGAACTGCTTGGAGATTTCCTCTGTTACGAAGACTCTTTCACTGCTGCTAAGGAGACCATAGAATGTCCTGCTTTTCCCAAATATCAAGAAATGCTAACTTTGGAAATTGAGCAGGAAGCAACGATTGCAGCCGAGATTACCAGAGACAGTTCTCAGGACAGTCAGAGTTCTGTTTCATTGAGTCAAGATCCACTTGGAGGACCTATTATCGAAAATGAAGCTGCCACTGCTATGAATGAAGTGGAAAGAGCCATGGCACATGCTCAGGAGGATTCAGTTAACTTAGAAGACTTGGAAAAACAACTCAACGTTGAGCAGAGGAAAATATATGATGAAGTTACCAAGCAAATTGAGCATGGATTAAGTCATGAGAAGAAAGAGTGCTCATGTACATCGTTGAAGCCTGTCCGACTGTACGTGAGTGGAGAAGCGGGAACTGGAAAAAGTTTCCTCATTAAAGCAATTTCTTGTTATTTGCAGGAAAGTCATCGCTGTCTTGTGTTGTCACCGCTCCTACTGGACTGGCAGCACATAACATTAAAGGTATTACTTTGCATCGTCTACTGATGCTGCCAGTGGAGCATGACAACAAATTACAATACCACAAGTTATCTGGGGATGCTTGCTGTGAAGTTTCAAGAGTCTTGAGGAAAATGAAACTACTTATCATTGACGAAGTAAGCATGGTTTCCAATGCCATGCTTGCCTTTGTGCATTTGAGAATGCAAGAAGTACTTAAAACTGAATATGATGTGTTATTTGGTGGCAAACACATCATTGTTTTCGGAGATCTTCTGCAGCTGACACCAGTAAAAGGTCAACCTGTGTTCAAAATACTCACGCATGAAGATACCAGGAAATGCCTAGGGAGCATTGGCAACGTCAATATATGGTTAAACTTCAATTATGCTGAACTGCATGAAAATATGCGTCAGGCGAAGGATGAAGATTACAAGAATATTCTACAAGATATTAGAATTGGAAAAGTGACCGAGCATGGAAAAGAAGCTTTAAATGCACGATTACTTTCAAATTTATATCCCGAACAAGAGATTGTGCCTGAGAATATTTTTCAGAAAATTACTGAGAAGAAATCCGGAATATGTTTGATGCCAACTCTTGCAGAATGTGCCATCTTCAACAACAAAATGTTGAATTTAGAAAAGCAAGAGATTGTGAAACTTGAAGCTATTGACAAAATAGAGCATATGGGATCAACAATTATTTTGTCAGAGAATTTGAAATCAAAATTGGATTCATTAGAGAAGACTATATCTAAAACAGCGGGTTTTGAAAAGACTTTGAATGTGTGTTTAAATTGCCGAATCATTTTGAGAAGGAATTTACATGTTGAAAGAGGTCTGGTAAATGGATCAATGGGTAAAGTTGTTGATTTTGAGAAATACAGAAATAGAGATGGAATAGAATTTTTAAAAATTAAATTTGATGGCATTGAGGAAGTACAGCTAATTGGTCGTTGTTCTGCTAGGTTTTTGCTTGTTAAAGACTTATATGTTCGCCGTAAACAGTTTCCTGTTTGCTTGGCATATGCGGTGACAATCCATTAATCGCAAGGTTTAAGTGTAGATAGTGCATTGGTGAATATTGGCAGTTCTGTGTTCAAGGAGGGTATGGCATATGTGGCATTGTCACGAGTTAGAACTTTATCGGGATTGTACTTGATTGACTGTGATGTCACAAACATTTGTGCGGATCTAGATTGTGTTAAGGAATACAATAGGTAAATAAGAGAGTATGCGCCACATTTGCCTCAATATCCTTTGTTTGAGAAACGTGTGGTAGGCCGGAAACGTAGAAATATCAGTAATGGTAGGGAGGTTGTAGCAAAAAGACCAAAAGTCAATGAACCGAAAATTGTTAGCAGAAAGAAAGTGGATTCTGTTGAAGATGTTGTCGGTTTTCAATTTGAAAACAGTTCTGGTGTCAACTGCTATGCAAATGTAGTGGTTAATGTTCTCTTTTCACTAGAGAGTTTAAAAGAACAGATTCTGTTGAATTCAGAACAAATTTTATGCTGTTTGTTGAATTCTGTTTTCGAGAAATGTAGCACTGATCGAACAAAAGTAGAAAGTGTGTCTGAAGTTCGTTATCTGTTAGATGAATGTTCAGGTCAAACAGACTTCTCTGAAAATAATCAGCAAGATTGTCAGGAGTTTTTAATGTATATGCTTGATGTATTGCAAGATGAGGGTGTAGATGTAGATCACCTGTTTGGGCTTTCTTATCAATGGCAGCATGACTGCGAGAACTGTATGGTATCAAGTACTACTAGTGTAGACTCAGAAAGATTTATATATTTAACTTTGCCAGACAGTAAATCAGTCTCCTTTAATAAGCTAGTAAATGCAGCGGATCACAACATGGAGTGTAGCCAATGTAAATCTGAAATGATGTCAACATTATTTATACGTAGATATGGCCAGTATGTCATTTTAATGATCCAACGATGTAGGCCTGATGGATCAAAATTGTCAACTTTAATAAAAAATTTTGTGGCTTCTCAGCTGTCAATATCAGGAAGGACTTTTGTAACTGTAGCAATTATCTATCACGATGGTCCTTCAACAACATCAGGACATTATACAGCTTATTTAAAGTCTCGAAAAAGCTGGTCATTCTGCAATGATTCCGTTGTAACTTTCAAAAAAAAATTGCCGTTTGACCTTAAAAATTCTTACCTGGTGTTTTTAAAACCAAAATTTTAAAGAAAGAATCTCGGGATTGTGAGGAATTGCAAAAGGTTCATCAAGTAGAGGGAATGTAAGTCTGCAATGCTGTCTAGATTATTGGTCCAAAACTTTTAATTATAATGTCAATTTAAAAATCCAACTATATAAACCTGATGCAAGTAAGTCTGCTTCATAGTAAGCAGTATCAGTGTCATACGAAAAGGAGAACATGAGTGACAAAGAAGGGTAAGATATTAGTAGTCCAGGATTGTGAAAATAATCTTAAATGTTTTCTTTTTGAAAGTTGCGAAAATAGAAAATGACGGGATTTGATTGGAAGAATTACAAGAGTTGTGAATCGCTGCAACATGATTTGGCCTAGTGAAAACATGTGGTAGAATGTGAGAAGTCTTTTCTTGTATGTAACATATTTTTCAAAACGATGGAGGTTTTCTTTCAGAAAGTGGCGGGCTGAAAATATTTATAGCACAACAGAGTGGACGCTGTTCATAGGACATCCTTCGACGTCATTGAAAGTAAGTTAATTTTAAGGAGTTTTGAATTCAGATTTCTTAGGTTGTATGGGTTTTTTAAACACAATCATTTTGATTGTGTTTTTTTTTCCCCGCTGTTACATGATGAATACCTTCAAGTCACTGATTTAAGTGAAATTTGATACATTCTGAGAACAGCAAAAATAAACCATTTAACATGTATAATTAATGTTCTGCTTTTTGTACTTATGATATACATTTAGAAATGTGAGGTAGATATGGAGAAACTGAGTCTTCTTTAAGTGTCAATTTTAATGCTTACAGTGCTGTACTTCTGGGTACTGTTTTTTTTAAAAAAAAAGGAATAGGCCTCACCTCAAAGAAAGCTCTTGAAAGCACACATCTTATTTGCATCCTGAAACAATCATTTAAAATGTTAGACACAATTTTATGATGGCTTTACATCTTTTTTGCGCTGCTATTGCATCACTATTTTGAGACATCAGCAGTGCAAAAGAAGCACCATGTTCCAAAATAGGCCTCAGTTCATCAGCATGAAGATACTGTTTGTTTAAAATATATATCTTTAGGATTGTGTAGGGGACGTAGAGAAGCAGAGGCTTCTGTAAATGTCAAAGTTGTTGAAAAACTGTTTCTTCTTGAACCTTTTCCCTTTTCTTTTCTAATTTTTAAATACATGTTTTAATATTTTTGGAAATGTTTGTTCTCTCTTTTACAGATTGAAAGTATGAAAAAATATTTTAAAAAGTTAACAAGAATTATAAGGTAAATGTTTTCTACTCTTTTTAACAGGAATGCACTGCTGATGATGTCACTGACCATGTCAAGAATGATGTAATAAGAGGACATGACTTACTTCATTGGTAGGCCTTCACATGCATTATCTGCTCTGTATTCTTCAACAAGTGTAAAATTGATCTGTAACCCTGAGTAGGTCTCACCTTAAACAAACCTCAGGAGAGATCACACCTTATCGTCATCCTGAATTAATAAATAGATCTATTAAACAGTATCTCTGGTTTACTCCCTATAGCTGTCTTTCTTTTAACATTACTCTCTGTTTACTTCCCTTATACTAACTCTTCTTTTTTTTAAAAAAATATTTTTTTGGTTCGCTTCAAGTTCGCGAACCGGGCAGCGAACCGGAAAGCGAACCAAAAGAAATAGAGCTTGCCAGAGTGCTAAACATTCTAGCAATTTTATTTGAAAGGGGAGGTAGTTCTGAAAAGAACTTTTTTTTAATGTTTTTGTTGTTTTATTTATTTATTTATTTTTTCTGAACATTTTTTGTTTTTTTTGTATTTTTAGAACAGTTTTATGTTTTTTTGTGTTTTTCATGGAGGGGAAACAACAAAAAACAGGCATTGAAAAGGGCTCAACAGGAGCAAAAAATTACTGTTTGGGTGGGTTAGGGCAATTGTGGTTTTCGTACGCAATGTTGATTAATTTCACGCTCATGTTCCCACATGAGAGCAGAGCACCACAATATATGCAGGTAAACTTCATGTGTTTGAAGTTTTGCTGTATGTTTGGCACGGTTTCCTGTGCCTCTCTTCCTGTCAAAGAGATATTTGACGTTGACCTGGCCACAGGAGTTGTTGGGGGATTATCTTGCAGGTCACGCAACTCTGCCCGGCTGTAGTTTAGTGGATGCCACCTGGCCATATGGCGATGCATAGTATAGTTTCCCATACTATACTTTTTTTCAGTGCCTCTAGATAATCTGGATTTGCAAATGAGGCAGGTGGCATACTTCGCATTGACCTTCTTCTCCCCTCGAGGGATTGAAAAAAACTGCCATATGAAACTTGTTTTCCGTCGGGAAACACGGGGCAACTCCTGTATAAACTGTGGTTCATCTGTCTCCTCTTCCTCTAGGTCATCCTCTTCCTCCTCTCTGTTGGAGATTAATTGAGATGGTGGTCCTCTCTTCTCATGAGGAGGTGGAGGTGGTGGTGGGGGTCCACCAGCTGAAGCAAGGATAGAAGCCATTGCTGAACTACAGGAAAATGGTCTTTCTCTCACCAAGATGAAAGTCAGAGTGAGGAAAGAAGGAGGGGTTTTCATGATTTGGGAAAAGCAAAAGTTCTGAACCAATGAAAAGTGTTATTTTTAGGTCAGTGTTAGTGTTAGTGTCATCAGTGATGTCACTGACCATGTCATGAATGATGTAATATGTGACATCATCAGCAGTGGATTGCGGGTGCGCGATATATAGTTAGCGCAACTAACTATATATGAAATTTCAATGGTTTTATGCGAGTAAAATAAGGTTTTGTAAATGCTAATCCCTAACTATATATGGTCTATAACCTATGGTTTTTTCAGTGAATTTTCAAGGTTTTGTAAATGCAAATTCCTAACTATATATGGTCTATAACCTATGGTTTTTTCTGTGAATATATATATATATATATATATATATATATATATATATATATATATATATATATATATATATATATATATATACAGAATATCCAGCTCCCGTGAACAAAAACTCCGTGGAAGAAGGCACAGGCACAAAGTGGTTTCAGGATTCGGCATCAATTTATTGCATCATGTCGCCCTCAATCCCAGGTACAAGAAACGTTTCAGCCTTCACAGAGGCCTTTCTCAATCTAGTTTGGCGCCATTGATTGTGTATGTTAAATAGCCCTTCCCACTGGACCTCCCACTGGACCTTGCGATGGATATATATATATTGTCGTTCTCCACCCAGACCTTTCTCACGCAGTTAGAAAAAGGATGAACACACGGACCCAAAGTTCTTCGTGCCGTTCATTTCAAACACCCTGCATCAAAGCCGCCATGACGCGTTTCGGTCCCACCTGGACCTTGATCACATGACGCGTTACGTGCAGTGAAAAGGCTTTTTAAAGTGCTAGTGCAACTCAAATTACATACAGCTGTGCTGTGCCATGATTGTAATAGAAAACAGACTATACATGTGTAATATCGGCACCAATGCTCAATAATAATACATTTAAATTCATGTATACAAATAGTTATAACAATATTAATAGGTTTTTGCTTAAAATGCATAGTATCCGGCAAAAACGTGGTACATAGATATAAAAAAGGAATATATATGTATATAAAATTATAAATATATTTATAAGAATATTTATAAAATTACAGTTAAATAAACACGTATTTCCACTATTAGAATGTACACGCGGTAAAACCAGGCGATGTTCAAATTGAAAATTCTCAAATATGTATACATAATAACATGAGAAAAATCAAAGGCTGTATGCCTCAAAATAGAGACACCAACCGACATTTCGCCAAGTATTCACATTAACCACGTTTTAAATTTGCCAAGCATTCATTTGCAATTACAGTCTATCAAAGATTGGAAATAACCATATCCTATCAGGTGCTCTCAATAGTGCCCAAGTGGGCAAGCACAGCGTGCCAGGTCTGACTTTTCAAAAGCACTGGCCAAACTTTTTGCAAATAAAACCATTAACCGAAGGCAAGAGGAGAATTTACTAAAAGTAAATGAAATTATATTAAAGTGACACCCAAGTGAAAAGGAAAAACAAAATATCAAGTTGAAATCTTATGAGTTCATAGTGCACAATTATTCTCAAGTTTCATAAAAGGAGATCATGATCTACATAGCGGTCAAAGTTCATCAGAGCTAAAATTACAAATAATCATTGATTAAAAACCAATTCATAAACATGTATATAAATCCTCAGTTGCAGTCAATCCAAAAGGGGATTTAGTATTTATCTCTAGTATGTATTTGGTCTCAAGCATACGGAGTGCAGTCTCCCGATTCCCCCCTCTATGGGACAACGGTATGCAGTCTATAGCAAAATAACTTAAATGAGCCAGGTCACTGCCATGTACTGCCTCAAAATGCCTTGCAACAGGATATGCTTGATCTTTATTGACAATTGCCCGTATATGTTGAAGTACTCTTCTGTGCACAGGCAGTTTTGTGCTGCCCACATAACGTAGTGCACATGGACATTCTAAAACATATACTACATATTCCGTTTTGCAGGTAATTCTTTTTTTCATTTTTACTAACCGGGGTGAAAATGGAGTATTGTACATTTTCACGTTTTTTGCATGTTTGCATGCTTTACAGATAAGGCATTTATAGAATCCATTTTGCTTAGATAACCAGTTAGATGGCAACTTAATCTCGGGACTACTTCTAACAAGACAATTGCACATAGACCTAGCTTTTCTGAAGGTCAACTGGGGCAAGCGATTATGCTTGGTTAGGTCCTACCCGATTATTGGGTCCCTTAGAAGCAAATTCCAATGTCGTTTAAGAATCTTCCTGATAGCCCCATGCTGTTTATGAAAGGTCAGGATGACTCTAACTTTAGATGACTCTAATTATATATAACCTGGATTTGCTTCTTTCGGGATTAGCGCCTGTTCTCTAGTGATGGATCTGGTCTTGTTAATAGCCTTGTCAATAATTGATGGTTTATATCCTCTCAAAAGGAATCTCTTTTTGCAAACTTTCTGAGCTAGTTTACATTCATTGTCACTGCTGCAGATGCGTTTTACCCTTAGCATCTCCCCATAGGGGATGCTCTGGATCAAGTGCTGTGGATGGTGACTAAATGCATGCAGCTGTGAATTACCAGCAGTCGGTTTGCGATAAAGTCTAGTAGATAGGGCACCATTAGATATAAAAACCTCTGTATCTAAAAAGACAACCGATTCCTTACTCATATGAGCGTTAAATTCAAGATTCAAATGGTTAACATTCAACTGCTCGATAAATTGTTTGGCTAGTTCTTCCGACCCCCTCCAAATAATGAAAAGGTCATCTATATATCTAAGCCATAGGGGAACATGCCTGTTTAAGATGTCCTCATGTTGCCGTTTGAGGACCTGCTCTTCCCACAGCCCCATATGCAAACAAGCATAACTGGGGGAAAAGCAGGCCCCCATAGCAACTCCCCTTATCTGTTGATAGATAGTATTATCAAAGCAAAATTAATTGTGTTCTAGACACATTTTAACCATATCAATAAGCATCTTCTTGTGCAATGAAAAACATGCAGGTCTACGGTTTAAATAGAATTCAACAGCTTTGACCCCGTCAAGATGTCCAATGGAGGTATATAGGGAGGTAACTTCCATGGTAATAAGAATTAAATCCCTCCCCCACGGTATGTCCTGAATTTTACGCAAAAAATCTGAGGTATCCCTTAGATATGACGGTAAAGATGTAACCCATTCCTGCAAAAAGTAATCCACATATATATATGTTTTTTTCCGTAATACTACCTATTGCAGAAATGATTGTCCGTCCGGGCGGTCTCTGGTTATTTTTATGGACCTTTGGCAGAAAGTATAGGGATGGAATTATCGGATGGTCATTCCTTAAACAAAGATATTCATCATTACTAAGTAACCCACCACTTTTCCATGCAACCAATCTACCGTAGTAATTCAACCAGGAGGCTTTTACAATTTGTAAATTGAAACATTATTCAATTGTAAATAGGCCTCTTCCATATAGAGTGATCGTGGCCACAAGACTATATTCCCTCCCTTATCTGATTGTTTTATAATGAGGTTTTCATTGTCTTGCAGCTTTTTCATCAGCTCGATGTAACAACGCTTACAATGACTCAGTTGGACACTTTCAAGATTGGTTGACTTATATATCTATATATCCAGCTCA
>NW_028243829.1:0-60374 GCF_964263255.1 Lissotriton vulgaris | reverse complement strand
ACTACACTTGAGGAAAGGGTAAAACAAATAATTGAGGTTAAAGATATACCAACATTTATCCCAAGTAGAAAGAAGGAGATAGGTGGTGGGCAATCTATGGGACTAATCCCGTTTGATAAACCTAACAGGGGTGGAAATGCAAGGGGCAGGACAGAGCTAGCAGATGCTGGGGAGGAAGGTCCAAGTATCAGACCATGCACTCAGGTTGTTGCAGACCATTTAGTAACAGGCGAATCCCCAAAGAACATACAAGGGGATTGTATTGTTATAAACTTTAGGTGCCCACATATGGTTCGCAGTCTGTTAAGAATTCAGGAGACGATGCCACTACAGAGCACTTACATCCATGCCTTACCTTTGGGACACTTCTATAGACCACCCCCTGGGAAGTTTGAGTATGATATCGCTGCCCCTCTCTTAACCTGGAACAGATACCAGGAATTAGCACCATTAGAAGCTGTTGATTGACAACAAATCACAGCTTTTCATGAGGAAAAAGCATTTGAAGTAAGGCAGGTAAAGGTAATTGATAACCAGGATACTGTTTTAAATAAAGAGGGACAAGCGATTTCACGAAAACAGATACATAAGGAAGGGACACAAGAAGGAGAACGAGAAGAGGGTAAGGAGCAGGAGGGTGGGTGATCTGCATATACCGCCATTTCGGCTGTATTAGAGACCTTAGATGACGCTAGAAGAACTAGCGACATTAGTATTACTAATTGTAATTTGGTGATAGAGCCCAAGTTAGTAAGTATAATTGATAAATCTCCAACGCTATGCTACATCTCGTGGAACATAGCAGGGCTCAGTAGGACTCTTAGGAATACAGATTATCATAAGTACATTGAACAGAAGTCTCCCAGATCCCCTGCGGTTGCCACGTGGCAGGCGGATATGCTGCAGTGGGATCGGGTGGAGGGAGAGGCCCACCGGAAGGAGGAGGGGAGTGGACTGCGAAAGCAACCTATAGCACTGGATTGGGAAGCCATGATGATTGAACTAGAAACACTCAATTTATCCCCAACACAGGAGGCTGTGTCCCAGTAATATGAACGGGCATATAGGAACTTTTGAGTAATGGGCCCTTTCAGCTCAAACATGGTACTTCATTATGGTTACTGCACCCTATAGCTTGAGACATGGTACGGACTCCCCACGGGCAGTAAAGAAGCTGTGACCAGATAGACAAGGAGAGGGATGGTGTGGGTTAGGGAGGGTATGGGTAAGGGGTTTATATAAGTTCCTGTTCAAATATATAAAATGCACGCCAATGCACTGACACCTAGGGTGTAAATTGTCTATTCCACAAATGACACTGTGGGTCTTATTTGGATGGCATTGATTATCTTCTGACACCATGTATTTCACTGAGCATGACATATTGCTGTGGTTTGCTTAATGGGGATGGTTATAAATTGGAAAAGACTGTACCGATTGAACAACCCTGTTAGTGTAAATGTCATCTTTGCAGTCGCTAATAAAGTGTGTTAAAAAAAAATGAATACATTGAACAGAACAATATCTGTCTTTTACAGAAAACTTGGGCCTGGAAACGCCACATAGAGTAGGCTATAAGACATTTAACGTGGACGGAATTACATCAGTTAGAGGGAGGCCTTCAGGGGGACTTGTAATATGGATAAGAGTAACCATTGCTATTGAAATAACCCAACTGAATATAACATCACAAAACATAGTTGGTGTAAAAATTACAACCAAGGATGGAAGGGTATTACACTTATTTAATATTTATAATGGGCCTAGTTTAGCCTCAAACGAGTCATTGATAATTCAACATATGGACTCCTTTCTAAATACACTAGGGAGGCAGGAAGGCATAATAATAGGTGGGGATTTAAATTGCAATTTTGAACCTGTGATAGGGCTTTGTAACATATTTGAAGATGAAAATATGGCCAATAATATCCCTGTGTTAGAAAGTACTAGCATAGTACCGTGCATTGTGGCAGCGGTACAAATTATGAAATTAGTTGTCGGGCACGGTCTAAGAGCTTGTAATGGACGTTTACCAATGGACACGCCAAAGGCGCATACATTCTGTAGGGGTAATTCGCAGAACAAAATAGATTACATATTGGTATCATTAGAAGTTTGGCCTTATGTAATCGATCTAAAAGTAGACCCAAGAATAGAGAGTGATCACCGCCCCCTCCGATTATCACTTACTGACCAGTTATTCCCCCACCTTTCTCAGAGCGCCGAGGGTTCTAATACCACTTCCGATGACCTCTTAGTAAGTAATAATCGTCAGTCCCTGAAATGCGCACACATTCTAGGGAATATTGAGGTATTGGCAAATATTTACAACACATTTGCAGACATTTTTGGATCCTGTATAGACTCAGCTATAAAAAAAGAGTGCTTTTAGAATTGCATTTTAGATTTGTTGGTAGCATTGGCTCCATAGTGACCAAAATCTCAAAAAAAGATAAAGGAGAAAGTAAATGCCACCATAGCGATGTAAACCCTTGCTATGATAAGGGTTGCCGTGCTGTAAAGACTGAATTATTAATGGCAATAAAAAACGACAATACAACTAGTATAAAGGAGCTCAGGATCAAATTAGGGAAAACGCTTGACAAAGCGAAAAAAACATGGGACGATTATAATTGGTCCTATTTCTTTAATGCAGCCAAAAGCAAGGACCAATTAGGTTTCTGGAAGCTCGTAGCTAAAGGGAACAGAACAGGGGAAGGAAGCTAAAGATATATATCTTGAGGCAACTACTTGGGTCGATCATTTCACAAGGTTGTATGCAGTACCAGGAAGTGGGATATCCCTACCCAATGTTGGCTTGGTATTGAGTCATAAGGATGCCAATTTAATCTTTAGTTTAGAAGAAACAATAGTAGCGATTAGTGCAGTCAAACCAGGAAAAGCCCCTGGACCGGATAAAATTCCCAGCGATCTGCTAAAGAATAATATTAGTGTCTGGGGTCCTTATATTAATTATTTATGCAATGACATAGTATCGGGCGCTGCAATCCCAGAAACTTGGAAAGGGACAGAAATCATTACAATTTTTAAAAAGGGAAATCGTTACGATCCAGTAAACTACCGCCCAATGAGTTTAATAGAAATTTTCCAGAAGGTTTTTGCAAGGCATATTTTAAACCGATTAAATACTTGGATTGAGGAAAACAATGTATTCTCAAAATTTCAGGCAGGTTTTAGATTAAAACTCAGTACAATGGACCAGGTCTTTAGGTTCACATGTTTGTGTAGGAAATATGTAAATCTAAGAAAGAGGCATCTTTAAATTGCCTTTGTAGATCTAAAGGCAGCGTTTGATCTTATCCCTCATGTATTGATATGGGAAACACTGAGACAACAAGGGGTGCCTGCCAACTTACTTGAGCAGATAATAAGGTTACCTGAAGATAATTATGCAAAAGTAAGATGGGATACGAGGGGCGAACTAACTGAAGCAATCCCTATAAAAAGGGGTGTTTGCCAAGGATGCGTACTGGCACCTACATTATTTTCATTGTATGTAAATGATATCCCAAACTTTCTGAATGGCTGTCAGAATGATACTCCCAAATTGGGGGTCGAGCAGGTGTCAGCACTCTTATTCACCAATGACACCACACTAATATCCCAAACACCAAAGGGATTACAATGCTTAATAGCTCTTTCCACACATATTGTAAAACGAAAGGCCTTGAAATAAACATTAGTAAAACTAAATATATGGCCATAAACCCCCACAAAACATTTCAGGAAAACATAGTTTTGAATGGCCAGAAATTGGAGTATGTACAGAGTTTTAGTTAATTGGGTATGTCTTTGGATACAAAGTTATCATGGAAGACTCAAATAGAAAAAAGCAAGATAGCTCTGACCCAATTTTTTTACCTATTATGAAAAGGTACAGGAATAGCTTTTCCAAGGCTGTATCGCCAGCTTTGGAGGTGTTTAAATATATAGCCTAATCGGCAGCATTGTATGGGGATGAAATATGGGGTCCCTACTGCAAAAAGAATTTTGAGGTGGGGGAAAACAAATTTTATAGAAAGCTTTTAAATCTCCCTGTACGGACACCACTAATACCAATTTGCCATTTTGAGACCACTCACAATTCTGGGTAAGACTGTGGTCAATCCCGGAATTACTACACTACAAGGCTGGTCTAGAGGAAATTATGGAGTTGAACCAGAACAAAAGCATTTTATGGCTCTGGCATGTTTGTTCATGGCTGAGAAAGATTGGCCTGTCGCAGTTTTGGGACGATCCAACTTCATTGTCCCCAGCCTCAAAGAAGATGCTAAAATCTATTTTTTAGGCTCACAACCAAAGTAGTGTGTTACATGGTTCAGCAAGTGGGGTGTTAACGACCAGGTTTCTCTTGTTTAAGGACGTAGCAAATTTCGAGCCGTTTCTGGATGATGTACGTCCTTAACTGGCAAAAACGTTATATATGAAATTTAGATATGGTGTATTGAATACTAATGTAACTACATCTGGTTGGGCCAGTAACCCAGAAGAAGTTGACTGGTGTTAGGAGAAAAGCTGGAGCCAACCCTAATTGAGTGAAGTCACCAAGTTTCCTTGCACAGTTCATGAGGTGATCTGCACGAAGACACTAATGTTAATGTTAATGTTATGAGTACTTATAGAGTGCAAACAGATACCCGGAGGTGTCCTGGCGCTATGTGAAGAAACAACTTGGGCAGGTGAGAGAAATACAGCGGATCAATTAGCAAAAAGCCATGTTTTGAGTGCTTTCCTAAATGGCAGAAGATTAGTCATATTTCTAAGTTCCAGAGGAAGAGCATTCCAAGCTTTAGCTGCATTGACCGTGAAACTTCTGCCACCCCAGTTGACTTTTTTTTACCTCTGGGACATCTACAAATTTTGCGTTGGAGGACAATGTTGTGTTCTCTTAGGTAAATATAATTTGATACGGTGTTTGAGGAATTCAGGGCCGATTCCATGCAGGGCTTTAAAAACCAAACAGAGAGACTTAAATTGAGTTCTTTTTCTGACTGTTAACCAGTGAAACATTTTTATTTTAGCTGAGATTGACTCATGCTTTGGTGTGGCAGTAATGAGTCTAGCCACAGCGTTCTGCAACATCTGTAGTTTAACGACCCTTCATGGATGGAAAGGTACAGACTATTGCAGTAGTCTAATTTGGACATTATAAGTGCGGTGACTACAATTTTTTGAGAGTCTATCGGCAGGAGAGGCATTATTTTTTTGCAAGATTTGAGGATAAACGATGTGGCAGATACAACCTGATTAACCTGGTCCCTGAAATTTAGTTTATCGTCAATCAATACTTCTAGGTTCTTCACTTTCTTTATTGGCATGGGTAGGGGACCCATGTCGTCCGGCCAGCATTTAGGAATCCAGAAAGTAGGGTTGTTACCAAACAAGACCTCCTGTGTTTTGCCGGAGTTCAATTTCAGACACTTTTGGGCCATCCAACCCCCTACTGCTTTCATGCAGTCCTGTAGCCTTGACGCAGTCTCGTGAGTGACCCCTGGGAGTTACAAGCCAAAACAATAGCAAGCTGCCTGGCATTCCTTTAGCATGCCTGCTGCTGTCCAAGGCTGGTGTCTGCATGGAATTCAGTCTCCCAGAGATGATGGGAATTCACCTGAGGGCTGTTCAACTTGCTGAATGAGAGTTTGTCCTGCCTAGGACCTAGAAACCTGCCTGTCTGCCAAGAGCGGGAAGGAGATTACTGATTACTTCAGGAGGAGACACGTTCTAGGAAGAGAAGTCCAGCCATGTTTCTAGTGTGTGGAGCATCCAAATTCTGACTAAAATGGGGAGCAAAGCCAGAGCTTATCCATGTTGAATGAGGTCTCACCGAGCAGTTCATTTGGTGAACTGCATGAAGCCTAAACAAGCTAATACAACAGCAAGCCTTCAGATGGACTGCGGTATACCTGAGGGAATTCTGCTGCTGTCTGACATGTGGCATATTGTGGAAAAGTCTTCATTGAGTTCATAGATGAGGACCTGCCCCACAGCCATGGCCACATGTGCCAAAGACGACCACCCACCAACCAGTCTTTCTGCACCATACATCCCACAGCAAGAGTGAGGAGTGAGACTGCCCCCATGGATCTGCATCCCCTCAATAGATGCCACATGTACCAGCCCAATGAGCTTGCATTCCAATGCTGCACTCAACCACATCTCAACTGAGTAGGTAACACAAGGCATGAGAATGAAAGGCTGAGAGGCTGCAATTTGAATGTGCAAAGTTCATATTTGAGGCAGTGTCTCGTTTTAAATAACAGATTGAATTTACCTCCAAACTACCCATTGTAGTAAGTACTCAGTAAACTGGCATCTGTGCCTAATCTTTGTCTTTGACTGCAACCTTGACATGTCACTTTAGTAATAGGGAGCTTCAGCCCAGTACAGCTGCTGTTATGGTGCATCAATGGATGCTAGGCCCTAGTTCCCATTCATCTATCTGTTCCACGTGTGGACAGGCTGAGGAAATATTAACTTGTTTCCATCAATGATTTTCATAACTAAATGTTAGATGTGTCATCTAAATAATTGTACTAGTCCTTATAATTGGTATTTGCATAGCCCTTAAGCCCCTGACAAGGTGCTGAAGCACTCTGCATCGACAATCACGTTACTCTGGAACCCAAGATTAAAGTTTTATAATTAGTTGATTATTTATAAGTATTTTTGTGTGTTCATTAGTTGTCTTAGATTTGTGCTCTTGATTTATTGTGTGTTAGTTGGGTCAGCTCCTCCACTAAGGCAGAGAAGCATTGCCCCACTGCTTTCAGCAGTGTAAATTAAGGTAAAATAAAATTATAATAACTCATTGTGATTATCATTTTATTTTTTCCTGCTCCAGTGTCTTTGAGGGGTAGGACGGGGCTGCTCTGCTCTCAGAGCAAGAGGAGGAGTGGTGGGCACTCTGTAAGTGTGCGTGCCTGCTTGACAAGCGCGTCAGGCACACTTTGCATGTTATCCATCCATGCAACATAACAGCCTAGGTATAGAACATGCCCAACTATGGTACCGGAGGCCAAACAAACCATCTGAAAAAACACCACGTGATCCAGTGAGACGAACACCTTAAAGGCCTAAGTAAAACTGCACCTATTGCTGGTGGTGTCAATGATGAAGATATGATCGCGGTGGAAGGTGAACAAGAGAGTGACAATTACTCTGGTACACCAAGTAGCCCCATCCCCAGCAGTGTAGTGGTACCACCCACATCCTCAGCAACATCTCAGTGGCACTGTAGTGAGAGTCAGGTTGAGACACCAAGCCAACAAAGTACTGCAATAAAAAAAAGTGCGTCGCTGAGCGTAACTGGGTTCAAGAAGTCACCTGCATTAGCTGCACCACAAAAGGAAAATAATTCAGCCTACCATTGTCAGCATGCTGAGGTGGGAGGGGCAGTATGAACGCATTCACCCAACTGCACGTTTGTACAATGCGAAGCTGGCTAAAATATTAGCGCTGACTTTCTCCCTTTGTAGGTCTCGCTGAGTCAGTTTGCATGCGCTGCTCGGAGAGACATTTAGTAGCAGCTTTGGGATGTGCTCCCAAAGCGGCTACCAACTTGCTAGAACGCGCACAAGCATGTGCGCTTGCGTGCGCATCCTTTGCCTGTTTTAGCGCGTCATCGCAATCACTTTTGCTTTCACAGCAATTGTGATTGTGATGACCTTCATGGCCAATTCTTGTTTATAAGCTTATCCTTTATCTTGCACATCCACCTGACAAGATTTCCTTCCATCCTAGTTACAAAAGAGCGCAACATTTCTCAGATTACCTGGCAGCCTTCGCCAGTAACGGACATTTCTGTTCCACACGGCCGGCGCGCAATTACTTTTGATTGGCCTACGTCACCAGTTAATACGAACTTTATGGCAATGCGGGTACAGCTGCGTTTCATTAGCAGTGAGTATGTTAATGTCCACGACGATTTTTGTGTGGTTCGGGGAAATGTGGCCTAAATGTTCAGCAGCGTGCTAAAAGCTACGAGTCGACAAAAACTGTGTTTTGGAGCCCTTAGAAGACTAGAAGGTAAATCTTAAAGGAAACTTTAGTTATTTGGAAGTGCCTGCTGTGGTCCCCAATTATGTAATTTATTTGCCCCGCAATGCATTTTAACACACACGTTTCTTTGCACTCTTATTTTCCCATTTAGCAACGCGACATAAATGTTATTTAAAATAGTCAAACTTATTCATAACATCAATCTCAGTTATTGGAACTCAGTCGGTACCGTTTTTCAAGGGATTTCATCAGGCAGCCATGTATGTATTGTGAAGCCTCCATTGGTTATAAGGCTGCAAGAAAAGTAATGTAAATAACTTTGTTAGGAGACAAATTGGTGATTCTTTATGCACTTCATTTTGACTGTTGGATCATGGAAATTTTGGGAAATGTGCATAGTAATTATCACTGGTTACCCTCAACATTTTAAACAGGTGCACTACCGAACCCGGTATACATAGCACACTGCCTGATGTGTGTGCATTCCAAACCTTTTTGTAGAGGTTGGTACCTATCTGTCTTTTTAGAGCATAGTTAGCTAACGCTGTGGCGAGTCTGCTCCAAATAACAATGGCCTACTTGGTGGCCACTGCTTCTTAATACTTGGAACTAATGACTTAATGCAAAATGATGGGGCCCCTCTCCAGAATGTAATGAGGAGCCAGAGTCTCCCATAACTTAAACATATGCCCTGGGATGAATGAGGGTCCTCTTCAAGAGTTGGGGCTCCCTGGAGAGCTGGGACCTACCCTGCACTACAGGAGCCTGTATTAGACCCCTGCTTGGAACACCAAAGAATCAACACAAATAGCAGGTCTCCAAATGACAGCAGCAGGACTTTCAGTATGCTGACTTGGAAAATTAACGGAAGTAAGAATGTTGTCATCCACCTATACATTCATCTCAGTGACTTAAGCACCCATGTCAAATTCAAACTTTAATCACCTTTATAACTTAAGGCCCCAGAATCCCATATCTCCGATGGGCAGTTTGGATCCCAGGTCAAGGATGAGTAACCCACCCCTAGAGGGCAAAACAAAGACATGATGCAATACAGTCCACAAAGGGACTGCTAGAGTCAAGGTGATTTAGAACCCCCAGGAAATATATCACATCCAGCAATAGGGGAAAGAAGTGAAAATGCTTAACCACTCAGTAGTGCAGTTCAAATGAGGCGTCCAGTAATGAACAACTTGACACAATATGCTACGTCATCCTTAAGACAAGAATCACTGAATAATTCTCCAATGAACTCCATTAATGACAATGCAGACAAGGTAAACAAAGCAGACAAGGCAGTCCAATGGCCTCCCCCCATAACCCTGGTTCAAGTTACTGTGGAGGCCCTAAACTATCATTCTGAGAAGTTTGACATTCGGGTAGAATTGCTAAACAGGTTGGAGCTTTATGTTACCGGAATTGATGCCAACATAGAAACACCGATACTCTGTATCCACATCAAGAAGGGTTATTGAGGTTGGTCCCATGTCATGTTCAGGCTCCCCACTTATAGAACAAGTTAAGTTCCCTGCCGAGTGTTCTACTATCTCTAATAAAAGCACTAAAGTATTAATAAAATAAGCCTTTTGTTTGCAGGCCCAATGTAAGTGCAATAAACAACACCTCTAATCTCTCACCCTAGAAACAAAACAATAAGAGTGCCAAAGAGCTTGTAAACTGAACAAGCATTGGCATAGTCAATAGGTCTCGCATTTGGGACCTTATAAGTGCTTAGCCATGCAACAGTTGATGTTGTTGCACCAAGGATATCGTGTGCATAACTAAACACTTATAAGGTCCCAAAGGCGAGACCTATTAGCTATGCCAATGCTTGTTCTTTTGTGGAAGGGGTGGGTTTCCTTGCCTTTGAAACAGCTATCTGCCCAAAAATGAAGATTCAAAGCCGATCCTATTTCACCAGAGTTGCTGTTCCAGCACTACATCACAATGTGCTGGAATTACTTGGACAAGCTTTGCAGCAGAGTGCTGTTCACAATATCCACCTGACAACAGACATGTGGACCAGTTGCCAAGCCACTGACTACATGTTCATCACTGCACACTGGATCTCTTTTGTGGGGGTTAGAGAAAAGATATCTGATACAGGTGCTGTTGACACTGCTGAGACTTTTAATGCTTCTCTGAAACATGCAACTGTAGCCATGTTCCCCATGGAGAACTCTCATATGTTGGAAGTGTTGAAAAGCAAGGTCTTTGAATGGCTGCGCCCAAGAGTGCTTAACATTGGCTTTGTTGCCATGAATATTGGCAGTATTATAGTTAAGGCAATGGAGATTGGTGCCTATTTCAGGGTCCCATGCTTGGCGCACTGCATTAACATAATTGTTTAAGACTTTCTGAAAAAAGAAGCCTGAGTCAGCAACTTACTGACCACCTGCAGAAGAAAATGCACACATTTCATCCATTCTTTCGAAGCCCTGAAGCAGCTGAGAGTCATTCAAAGTGAGCATAGAATGCCAGTCAAAGCACTCATCCAGGAGGTGCCAACATGTTGGAACACAACTTATTACATGCTTGATCGTCTGTTTGATCAGTACAGACCAATCAATGAGTATGTCATGCAAAGAATAAGGGATGTGACTGTGAAAGGTATGACCCTACAAATGGACCAATGGGACCTAGTTAAATGCCTGACAGAGATGCTTCTTCCTTTCAAGCTCTTCACACGTGAAGTTAGCAAGGAGGACTGTACTATGGGCCAAGCTATCCCATTGTTGCACATGCTAGAGCAACAGCTGAAGGAGGTGTCTCAAGCGTACACTGGTGTGGACGAAAAAAAGGAAGCATATGAGTGGGTGGAGAGCTTATCCCGTTGCTTAGCTGAGAATGCAAGGTTGCAAACTTGCATTGTTTCTGAAAAACATTACATTTGTGCCACAATTCTGGATCGATGGTACAAATTGCCACTGAACAGTAAGACATTAATTCCTTTTTCAGAAGTGGATGCTGCCCAGTACAAAACTTGTATAGCTGAGGCAGCCAGTGACTTGAAAAATGGACGGCTTGTAATCAAAGGCCCGCTACTCAAACCCACAACAAGTACTGCAGCAAGGCATCCAGTGTCAAGTTCAACGTCAGAACCTGAGGGCAGTGCGTTTGGCTCAGAGAGGTCACCAACACCATCGACAACAGCAAGAACCGGATCATCAGCCCCAGTGAAATAGGCACAGGATTGGTATTTACAGCAAGGGCTTGCTAGGTCCAGTGCTGATGCAAAGACAAAAGAGGTCAAGCAAAGTTGAGCACCCCTGATATTGAGTGGATGATCCAGGCCTATCTGGATGACCCAACAGAGTTCTACATTGATCAAAACCCATTGCAGTATTGGTATGGGAAAAGGGACCAATGGCCAGTGTTCAGCAGGCTTGCGATAAACTACCTGGCCTGCCCTGTCACAAGTGTCTCTTCTGAATGCGCTTTCATTGCTGCTGGTGCTATTGTAACAGTGAAAAGGATCAGTCTCTCGCCCAAAAATGTGGAGAGGTTAAACATGATCAAAATGAATCAGCACTTTATACCACCTAATAACACAATACTAGAATCAACGCCAGACGATGAGGACAGCGACTTAGGTCACGGAAGTAGTGTGTTAGATGATTACTTACTTCTGATTGAACCCCCAGAGTTTGAGGACGAGCTATACTTCCCTAACAGCTAAGATTGAACTTCATACTTTCTTCCTTCCTTATTTACTTTTATTTGTGTGTGTTTGTCTTTCTAGTTCGAGACTTCAAATTACAACAAATCCATTACCACCGTCTTCTAGTCATTTTATTGTCATTTTGGAGTTACAGCTGTCTGTATTTGACTGAAGTCCACTCCTCCAAGTCCTGCTCTTCCATCCTCCTGACTCACCCTACATCCATTTCCCTCAAGCCAGACGATGATTGGATGTAAAATAGAATACAAGAAAATGTTGCCTTGTTGAGTCCCTCCAAAAGAAGTGGAACATGAAGACTACTATAGCCATCCTCCTTTCCGAGCCGAAAGAGACTGCCCCTTAACTTAAGATGAGAATGAACAGGTAATGAATGATGGCATGCATTGGATGCTGAATGAGTGATTGGTGTTTGTGCTGTTGTTGTTTGTTGTACATGAAGTGAATTCATTGTGTACTAGTCTAAAATCTTCACACTATAAGTAACTCAAGTCAATATTTCTCTTTTTGTTGTTTAATAACAAAAGTGTTCTTCTATTACAGGCCAATCCATTGCATTTTGAATATGGACTCACTCTGCCCACTGCACACTTAGTTGGACAACACCATGATGATGACCACAGTGACATAATATCTTCTCAGTCACTCAGTAGGATCGGAGAAAATTTATGAAATAACAGGCATTTTATGAGTGGCATAAAAGGTAAACGAGTCAACAATAAACACAGCAGACCTACATGTCTGTGTAGAGGTGGGGTCAAGTCACAAGTGTGGAAGTGGTGGTATGACTGGCAGCTTTGCATGCCATTGATTTAGTTACCTACTTTGGAAAATTCTATGTCGCTCTATATATGTGACATGTGTGCTCTGTCTGGCTCAGTCAAAATCTGAGCTAAGTGGGGTTTGGGTGGGCACTGAGCCTGTTCTGTCCTGTTGCTGTTGTAGGTTAATGCTGGAAACAGACTACAGACTAAAGATGATTTAGCCATACCACTCTCAAAGTGTTTGCACTCCTCCGTAATTTATATATTTTTTTCCTACTTGATTTTTAAATATCCCTTTTTGGTTTTCCATCTACACTTACAGGCTGGCCTTTACCCTGTGCTATACTGGGAAAAACAACTCACACTCACCTTCGAATCCACATCCGCCAGGCAGGCAGTGGCTCCATAGCATGGACAGGAGGACCAATGGGAATGCTTAGATGCAACTTCCCTAATTGACCAGGATAACAAACAGTAAAACTTTAGTATCAACATTCATCATCTTTTAAATAATTTGAATATTTTTTCTCTTCAATCATTAATACTGTTCGTTGGTGTTGTTTGCTCTCTGCTTATGATTGATCCTTACATCTATTTTTTTATTTTCTTTGCTAGCTTTAAAAAGGAACCCCAGTACAAGAAAAAATGTATGTCATTTGGGTCTCTCTGAGGGCAGACAGACAAGGCAAATTGCATAATAATTAATATTATACTGATGCCCTGTACTGTCTACATGTCTAGTTAGTAAGTACTACTTATCATTAGCCATCAAGGCATTACATCACTCATCATCATCATGCATGCATTTCCTTTTTCTCCCTTAATAGGTTTATGGATATGATGGTTGTCTGCCAAGATTGTGTTTTGTTGTTTGTCTATGCATAGTGTTTTTCTTCGTCAAACCTTTCCCCAAACCCCCTTCACAACCATTCATTAACCCCTAACCCTCTCCCCCCAGGCTGTGTGATTTATATTGAGGAGTAACTAAATTAAATGTACACCAATAATTGATCATACCCTTGCTGGGGCGGATGTGGTCAAAGCAACACTAATTCAATTTCAATGTAGGGCGAGGATCTTCTTCTGCTTGCCCACCCATGCTCAGTATATTTGCAAGTACATTTTTTTCTCCAATGGAACCATATCCATCATCATTAATTGCCAGCATCGATTGGATTCATCATCCTCCTACACAGCTCTAAAGGTTACGCTTGTGGTGAGTGAATCTACACAACTACAATTTGTAACTTGTTGTACTAGGCCATCCCCACCACCAATATGATTTATTTTACTTTAGCATTGCTAGTCAGCAATATTATTATTGTTTGGCAGTCTTCTTGTGTGCTGTACTGTATTTCGTTCTACTACTCCTCCCAGAGTCTCTCTCAGACGACTGTCTCATTTTCTTTTTTTGCAAATGCTACCGACAGTGTCTACTAGTACTACCACACAACCGTGGCATGATGGAAACCCAAACCATCAACACCATGCAGCCATCGCTGTGCCTAAGTTAAACATCAATCACAGGTAAGAGAAGAAGTTTGGGGGAGGCCTAATTAATAATGGGAAATAATTCACACACCCCTTGAGTCCAGTTCCAGAATGCATAGACTAGGAGGAGAGACTGGCAGTACTAGTAGGCCAATTCACTCAGTGAGGGGTACCACGTCTATCTGTTTGTGTCTTACAAAATCAGCAGATTATTTAAATCAAACACTGGCTGTGGCCCTGCAGCAGAAAGGAAACAGTGTGATGTAAAACAGTAACCCCCACAACACATTAACATAGTGTGTAACGTATAAATAATAATTTAATTCCCTAACAAAAATAAACTTTATAAAAAATCCCACAACAGCACCTGACCCACCCCTCTCCCTAACCCCAACCAATGCCCAAAACGAAAAAGTGCAACCAATTGTCCATAAACCCCAACGCCCAATTCTAACCCACCAAAAAAAGGAATAAAAAAGAGGTAATCCAACAGGGTCTCTATCGGCAGCTAGTCGCTAGACTCGCTTCTCCAGGACCTTTATCCGCTCCTCTTGGCGGGCATTTTTGAGGAGCATGCAGAGCTGGATTTTCATGCAGTTGCATCCACGGGGAGCAGCAGTGCTAGATGAAGTGCAGCGGTGGGCGGCTGTCTGACCACAGCGCCGCACCACTCGAGGGCCAGAGGGGGGCCTGGCTGAGGCCTGGGGCATAGGAGGAGGCTGCAGCTGCTGCCGCCTCCTCCTCCGCCAGAACCACCAGCCGCTGATATTCTTTTTGAATGGCCTCAAGCTTCTGGTGCCGGGCCATGGCTGCCAAATCCTTCCTCTCCGGTTTGGATTTGAGTTGGGAAGGAGTAGCTATATCAAGGAGAAAAAAGTGTATTGTAACAAACTAACAATATACTCTTAGCAAAACAGTAAGACAAATTAATTCGACACAGAGTGCCACAGTAGCACTAGCAAGCACAGTACATAACATTTGTGGTATGTATCTATCCTCCCACTTCCTCTGCCTCTAACATTTGAGTTTCACCCATTATACTAGGACTATGGACTCAAGTACACAGTACACCAGTTTTCTTCTTCTCTCTTGTCTAGCAAAGTTATGTAACCTTGTTGTAGCCAGCTTGCCAGCTCATTTAGCTTGCGCCCAAGACAAACATACTTGTGACGCAGACTCACTGTAGTTTTATTTACTACTGTCCGCAGGTGGGGAAGCTGGTCACACAATCATGGCACTGGCCGTACTCTGTTATATGATCATCAAGGGAAATTGCTCAATTTCACTTTCACTCTGCCCTGATATCTGATCCAAATGATCATTGCTTATAAATGGGATGACATGAGGTACTTTGTTTTAATTGATTGTGTAACCATGCAGACGATAGCTAATCCACCCATTGCAGGCTGACAGAGTCAAAAATAAATTAACATAGGTAAGGAGTGGGCCTCGGAGTCGGAGAGAGGCACTTGATAACAACATACATACATACACAATATATATGCTGTGCTTGCAAACTACTGTGAGCCAAGGGTGTATTCTAAAAATACAACTTCTATTCTCCTTGGCTTTGCTACTCCGGCGCGGTTTCTTTTAACCGCGCCGGATAATGCGGAAGGCCAGCGCGGTCAACAATAATTTTTTCAATTATGCAGAGTGTCTCTCTCACTGGAAGGGCACTTTGGGTACCCAAAGCACATGATGGATACCTGACTGGGGGTCTAATTCTGCCCTTGTATGTTTCTTTAAAGTTGAGCAATTCTGAAGACAAGCTGGCTTATTTATCTTGCGCAACACGATAAGTAGATCTATAGAGGGTATTTGTAGGCCACTACTGCATGGTACACACCCAACATGTGATGAGCTCTTTGGCCACAAGCATGGATGCTTATTGAATTTTAGACCGCACGGTTATAGGGTGTTGTCACGGAGGGCGAAGGTACTTTCTGGATTCTTCCCAATACATTCCATACACTGCTGTGATATTATTTGTCCGACGTTTTGGTACCTGATTTTTATATTGGTGATGAGAAAATAAACCAGATTTGAAGGTATTTGCAAGTGTCTTGCATGAGAGAGATCGGGTTTCTTAATTCAAGGAGTGCAGAGTTTATACGACATTGATTTGTGCAAAATTGTTTTGTAGGTGCGTTTTCTTTCTTTTGTTGCCCATGTCCTGATGAGGCCTCCATCAGTGGGTCAAAACCCGTCGACCACAAGAAGAGGGGAAGTCCAACCAATTGAAAACTATGTGTAGTATTGTACAAATACTTGGAAAAAGTGTAGAAAGTTCAGTGAGTGGTAGATTTGTTAAAAAAAAATATATTTTTATTGAATTTGAACAATAATAGATCAAATGTTAATTTGAACGATATTTGGCATATTTCATCATACAAAACAGTCATCTGGGTGATACAATCATTACAATTAGAGCGGAAGAAGACAACACCTTTCTGTACGTTGCAGTTCTAATTCTGTCGATGGGGACACACATAAATCACCTTGATGCGCATTCCACTTGCTATCCCATTTTTTCGAGCACCCTCCCGCTTTAAAGGTCTCTTTTTACTCAATCATGCATTTATCATATTCTCTAATCCACATCCAAAGTGAGGGTTTCCCTGCTACGCCCCATTTCCTAGCTATCGTCCTCTTGACCAGCGTGTAGCCTAGTGTCATGAATTGCTGTTCAATTTCTGTAAGGACTGTCGGTCCACATATGTTCAAGAGACCTAGCCGGGGTGTAAGGGTGTGTTCCCTCCCAAGGGCCACTAGGATGTGTTTTGTGGTCCCCTCCCATATGCTCCTCACCTCCGGGCAGTCCCATATCACGTGGAAGAAAGTTGCATCTTGTTGATACCCTCGGAGGCAGTGTGCATTTGCCCTAGTACCTATCCTCGCCAGGGTTAATCCTGTCATGTATGACCTATGCAGGATTTTTAATTGGATAAGTCTATACCGGAGTGTTATGGCTGCCTCCTGAGGAGACATCAATGCAGCCTGCCAGTGGTCACCATCAATTGGCCCCAAGTCCAGTTGCCACTTCTCCTGGAGCTTGTGGAAAGTATCCAGCAGATTGTTGCAAAGTTTCTTATAGTTCAGTGAGATGGCTTTGGTCAGTAATGGTCTGTCTAAGAGCCTAGAGAGAAACATGGAAATGGGTGTTCCCTAAATACCAGAAGAACAAAGTTCTAATCACACATACAGCTAGCCCACACAACCACAAGAAAGATGTATTTATTCAAAGAAATGTTTTATTTTTAAAAATTTTTAAATATAAGTACATTGTTTTCATAGAAAAATAATTTCATTAAGACAATGGAATAGTATCTGTCTAAGAGCCTATCCTTAATGGGGATGATTCTGGGATATCTGTCATGTCAGGGAGAGCTGTGGTAACGGCGTGTCTAATTTGTAGATATCTGAACACCTCCCCTTGGGCCAGGTCATATGTCTTCTGTAGGTCACCAAATTTGAGGAGTGCACCCTTCTTTACCAAGTCTCCTATTGTAGAGATTCCTATAATGTCCCACTTGCATCACAGCGGCATCGCTTCGGTGAGGGTCTTCACCCAGCCCAGTCGGGAGTTTGCCAGGTGCGATATCATCACTGTGTGAGCTGTCGGGCCTACGTAGCGACCGTTCCAAGTCTTAGAATACAAAGCCTCCAGATATCCCACCCTCCCCATCTGATATCTGTCTAGCATGTATTCCAGATCTACCGGGGATCTGTAGATCCAGTGATTTACCACCACCAGCCTTGAAGCCCAGTAGTAAAGGCGGATGTCTGGGAGGGGCAATGCCCCCATCATACCACCCCTTGGTCAGCTTTTTCATGGCTATTCGAGGGGATCCCCATCCCAAAGCAACATTCTGAGTTCACTCTCTACCCCAGAGAAGTATGTGCCCGGGACCATGTGTGGACAATTTTGGATGCCATACAGGAATCGAGAAAGGGCTAGCATCTTAAAAAGGGCTGCTCGCCCCACCAGGGACAGGGTCAGGGAGTGCCAGTGGTTAACATCTGCCTTCAGCTGAGTCAGAGGGGCAGCTATATTATGCTCCTGGAAAAGTTGGGGTTCTGGAGTTACTACGATCCCTAGATAGCGAAAGACCTCTGTCGTAACCTCCACTGTGAAGCCCGCGGGGAGTCAGGGAACCTGGCACTTCAGAACTAACAGTATTGATTTACTCCAATTTATGGCATAGCCTGAGTATTTCCCAAAGTTCATGAAGATGTTTAACACCTCATGAAGAGATTTGTAGGGGGAGGCTAGGTAGAGCAATATATCGTCTGCGTATAATGATACACTGTCATTGTGGCCCTCCGCCCATTTCAAACCCCGCACCAGGACATCTCTTCTAATCCATGCGGCCAGCGGCTCTAGCATCAGAGCGAAGAGCAGGGGAGAAAGAGGGCAGCCCTGTTGAGTGCCCCTTTTCAATGGGAAAGATCTAGACGTATAATTATTCACTCAGACCTGTCCTTTTATATCTGTGTACAGTACTCTTACCCATCCCATATATTTGGGACCAAAGCCCATAGGCATTAGCACTTCAAATAAATATGGCCATTCGATGGATTCGAACGCCATCAAGGCGTCCAGTGAGAGGATCACTGCATCTTCTTCCAGAAACTCCCGGCACGCCAGCCCGATGTGGAGGCGTCTGATGTTGAGTGCCGTATTTCTCCCAGGCATGAAGCCTGATTGATCTGGGTGGACCAACAATGAGATGACCCCCATCAGGCATGTGGTAAGGACTTTCGGCAAGATCTTTGCTTCCGCATTGATTATGGAGATCTAGCGATAGGAGCAGCATGCATCGGCTGGTTTACACAGCTTTCTGATCACTACAATAGATGCCAGTCATTGATCTTCTGGCAGAAGACCCCTCTCATAGCTCTCTTCAAACATGGCCCGCAGATGGGGTGTTACTTGAGTGGCCACTACTTTTAGGAAATTTATGGGGATTCCGTTGAGTCCCCAACGAGGGCAATTATGGGGAGCCTTAGGGAACATGCGGTGGATCCTCAGTGAGGTGGGATATGACCTGTGTAATTTTGTGTTCATTAGTTTTATTTTAGGCACTATTTAATTTAAGCTGGTGTCCTTTTTAATCATATTGAGTATATACTGTATTTTACTGTAACTGTGTCATATAAAGTGAATTTTCTGTTCTTTATATGATTTTTAACTTGTCGATTAAAACTTTGATCTCTTTCTACTAAGGTTTATTGTATTGTTTGACCCTTTCCCTAGCTCTTATTGGTCCAATCACCTGTTTTCTGGTTATAGACTGCCTAGGAAGTTTCTGTACACATACCTGAATTACCCTGCCCTAGGAGTTCTTTGTGATCACTGCCCAGGGGGTCCTTGTTCTCTGCATCTTTTTTATGACCTGTGTAAAACCATGGTCTGTATAAACTTTAGTCTATAGTTACGGGACACTCTCTTGGGGTGTTCAAGTAAGCACGTCCTGGCTTTGTCCAAAATTTCAGTAGCAGAGTCCTCGGACCATTTTGTTCCAAGAGATACAAACGTAGCTGCGGCATTTGTGCGTACCCCTTTATATAGCCATCTGACTAAATGTCCCCCATTCCCCATATAATGTAAGAGGGGAACCATGGTATGCAGCGGGGGTTCAGTAGGTTGCAGGGCCCAGGTGTTTTTAATGTAATGGGAGACCGTAGCATGCAATAGGTATAAAAGTGCGGGAACACCTGTTAAAAGGATTTGTGATCTAGCAGGGTCCCATTTCCAAAAAAGGCCCCCACTTCTTCTACGCCATTCTCCAACCAGCCATGGATCCTGTTCTGCCCTGGGGTGTGGGAATACCCAGTAGGGTAATGTTCGCCGAGTATGGAGCTGTTGTAGAGGTGTATGACAACGCCTTTCTCCAGCACAATAATGCTGTTTTCAATAGGGGCAGACTTTCAGCAGGAATCCTAGCTTTAGGTAAGAGCAGGGCATGTAGTGCACCCCAATCCAAGTCCCTAGTTGAGTATCCTATCTTCTGTAAATTCCTACCAGCAGTCCAGTAGGAAAGCCATTGGAGTTGGCTGGCGTAATAGTATACCTTGAGGTCGGGAACCCTTAAGCCTCCACTGCGAGGTTCTAACTGGAGTTTTTGTAAACTGACTCTCCTACGGCCCTTAACCCATATAAGCTCCATAAGTATGGTATTCAGGGTGTTAAAAATAGGCTCAGGGATCATGATGGGAGGTTTAACAAAGTAATACAGGCGGCGAGGAAGCAGTACCATCTTTGAGATGGCAATGCGTCCCATAACCGATAAGGGCAGCGAGGTCCAAAAGACCACAATATTTTGAAGGGCTGTTATGGCCTTCCCTAAATTGCCATAAAGTTGATCAGTCTGTGTGCGGTAGACCTGGATTCCTAAATATTTAAAGGTGGTGGGGGCTATCGGCAGAGTATATGAGCCAAATTGTATGTCGTCAGGGCGAGGTGCGTCTTGGAAGAAGTAGGCCAAAGATTTCCTTGGGTTCATAGCTAGGCCAGAGACCCTTTCAAACTGGGTGAAGATATCTGGGAGGGAAGCATTGTCATTGGTCAGGTCACGTAAGTACAGTAAAATATCATCTGCATAAATTGAGATGAGATGGGTCGCACCATAAATGGGGATCCCGAGCCGGTCTGCTGACTGCCTGAGCCATATTGCCAGGGGCTCCAGGGCGAGGACAAATAGTAAGGGGGACAATGAGCACCCTTGTCTGGTGCCCCTGTGTATAGTGTACTGACTCAAAACGGTACACAGTCAAAATATCTAATTTTAAATTTCGACCTACCAAAATATCATGTTTGAAATATCGAAGGAGCAGAATATCGATGTCAAGAATATCGTTGGACAGAATATCGACCCTAAGGTAAGTAATATCGAAATTCTTTATATCGATGTAAGTAATATCGAAGTTAGTAATATTGATAGCATATATATCGATGTAACTAATTTCGATGTCACTTATATCGATATTTGTATTTTTTTATGTGTTTTATTATGTATGTGTTATATGTTATAGTTAAGTATTTAAAATAAATAATATTATATGTGTATTAATTTTATATATTATTAAATATTTTTTATAAGTAAAGGATATGTTTTAGTACCGGAGTGGGTAGTGGGTTTATAGGGGAATAGGGTGGGAAGTAATTTAATTGTAATTAATAAAATATTTTTTTGTGTATAATTTATTTTGTAATTAACTATTAATTGGTAATTAATTATTTAAATTGATAAATTAATTATATAATTGGTAATTAATGTTATTTTTAATTAAATGTTATGTTTTAGTACCGGAGCGGGTTGTGGGTTTATAGGGGAATAGGGTGGGAAGTAATTTATTTGTAATTAATAAAATATTTATTGATGTATAATTTATTTTGTAATTAATTATTAATTGCCAATTAATTATTTTAATTGATAAGTTAATTATATAATTGGTAATTAATGTTAATTCTAATTACATGTTATGTTTTAGTACTGGAGCAAGTTGTGGGTTTATAGGGGAATAGGGTGGGAAGTAATTTAATTGTAATTAATAAAATAGTTATTGATGTATAATTTATTTTGTAATTAATTATTAATTGGCAATTAATTATTTTAATTGATAAATTAATTATATAATTGTTAATTATTTAAATTGTAATTTTTAATTAAATGTTATGTTTTAGTACTGGAGTGGGTTGTTGCTTTATAGGGGAATAGGGTGGGAAGTAATTTAATTGTAATTAATAAAAAAAATATATATATAATTTATTTTGTAATTAATTATTTATTGGCAATTAATTATTTTAATTGATAAATTAATTATATAATTGGTAGTTAATGTTAATTTTAATTAAGGGGTATTGGGTGGAACGTAATTTTATTGTAAATATTTATTATTTATACATTTTTAGTTATGGAAAATTAATGTATTAAAAAATTATTATTTGGTAAATATTTATTTTAATAGATAATTATTTTTTAAATTGTCAATAAATATTTGTAATGTGTCAATATTTTTTAATAACTAGAAACAATAATTACATAATTGTTAAACTTTATTTATTCTAAAAATATTTATTTGTATAATGTTCTTTAATATTTAATATTGATTTAAATTTAAATAATATTTTATTGTTATGATAAATAAAGTATTCTTTAATATGTATTATTTGGTGAATATTATTTAATATTTATTATTTATTTGTGTTTGTTGTTAATTTATAGTCAATAAATATTGAAATGTAATTGGTTTTATTAAACATTAATTGTTTTATATTGATATTGATGTAAAAATAATTATACATTATTTCAAATATAAACATTATTTAGAAGTATGTGACAATAAAAATCTATGTTATTAAACGCTTTCCCTACTGTTGCACCCTTTGGAGTTGGAATAGTAATTTTTCCCCCTACGCTATCCAAAGCTTTCCCTACAGTTGCACTCATTGGAGTGGGAATAGTCATTTGTACCTATCCGCTATCCAACGCTTTCCCAACAGTTGCACCCACTGGAGTGGGAATAGTAATTTTTACCCGTACGCTATCCAACGCTTTCTGTACTGTTGCACTCACTGGAGTGGGAATAGTACTTTTTACCCGTACGCTATCCAATGCTTTTCCTACTGTTGCACCCTTTGGAGTTGGAATAGTAATTTTAACCCCTACACTATCCAACACTTTTCCTACTGATGCACCCACTGGAGTCGGAATAGTAATTTTTACCCGTACGCTATCCAATGCTTTCCCTACTGTTGCACTCACTGGAGTGGGAATAGTAATTTTTACCCTCCCGCTATCCAACGCTTTCCCTACTGTTGCACTCTCTGAAGTGGGAATAGTAATTTTACTCCCTACACTATCCAACGCTTTCCCTACTGTTGCACTCACTGGAGTTGGAATAGAAATTTTTACCCATACGCTATCCAACGCTTTCCCTACTGTTGCACTCACTGGAGTGGGAATAGTAATTTTTACTCTTACGCTATCCAACGCTTTCCCTACTGTTGCACTCACTGGAGTTGGAATAGTAATTTTTACCCACCCGCTATCCAACGCTTTCCCTTCTGTTGCACCCTTTGGAGTTGGAATAGTAATTTTAACCCTTACGCTATCCAGCGCTTTCCCTACTGTTGCACTCACTGGAGTTGGAATAGTAATTTTTACCCGTACGCTATCCAGCGCTTTCCCTACTGTGCACTCACTGGAGTGGGAATAGTAATTTTACCCCCTACACTATACAACGCTTTCCCTACTGTTGCACTCACTGGAGTTGGAATAGTAATTTTTACCCGTACGCTATCCAACGCTTTCCCTACTGTTGCACTCTCTGGAGTGGGAATAGTAATTTTACCCCCTACACTATCCAACGCTTTCCCTACTGTTGCACTCACTGGAGTTGGAATAGTAATTTTTACCCTTACGCTATTCAACGCTTTCCCTAATGTTGCACTCATTGGAGTGTGAATAGTCATTTTTACCTACCCGCTATCTAACACTTTCCCTACTGTTGCACCCACTGGAGTGGGAACAGTAATTTTTACCCGTACGCTATCCAATGCTTTCCCTACTGCTGCACTCACTGGAGTGGGAATAGTAATTTTAACCCACCCACTATCCAACGCTTTCCCTACTGTTGCACTCTCTGGAGTGGGAATAGTAATTTTACCCCCTACACTATCCAACACTTTCCCTACTGTTGCACCCTTTGGAGTGGGAATAGTAATTTTTACCTATTTGCTGTCTAACACTTTCCCTACTGTTGCACCCTATGGAGTTTGAATAGTAATTTTTAGCCTTATGCTATCCAATATAATTTATAATTATTTATGTATTTTATAATATTTTTAATATGTTACATAATGTTGTGTTTAAATAATTTTTTAAATAATGAAAGTATATTTCATTGTTTTTATGTATTAAATATAAATATGTATTATTATTTATGTTATTATTTTATGAGTGTTGATGTATTTGTAATTTATAGTATTTGTTATTTTTTTAATTAATTAAAACAATTATAAATATTATAATTAATTAAATATATATTACATATTGTACGTTTAATTTTAATTAAATGTTTAACATTAAATATGTATTATTTAATCATTTTAAACATTCTAAAATATTTTTACATAAGTTTAAATTATATAAAAGTATTATTTACTTTATATTTCTTCTTTTTAATAATAATAAAAAAAGATATATTTACTTACGATATTTTTAACATCGATATTTTATTTTCGATATTTTTGTACTCACCATGTAGATAGGGTGTCGATATACTTGCCTTCGATATTCCAACGTCGATATTTTGAGTGTCGATATCCTGTCTCTCGATATTCTGTCAGAGATTCCTCAAAGCATGTCTGCCAGTGCGGGTCCTCGCTGTGGGGAAAGCATACTATAAGCGCATGTATTTAAGATAGGTAGATGGAAATCCAAAAAGTTGAAGTGTCGCAAAATTGAAATGCCAGGAGAGGGGATCAAAGGCCTGATGGAGATCCAGTGCCAAGCATCCCACAGACTGGTATGCGAGGGGGGTAGCCGTCATAACCTAATGTAGACGTCTCGTGTTAAGGGATGTACTACTGTTAGGTAGGAACCAGCATTGATCCCTGTGTATGAGTGTATTAAGGTAGGGATGTATGCGGTTAGCGAGGTCCTTGCTCAGGATCTTGTATTCTGTCACCATTAGGGAAAGGGATCGGTAATTAGACATGTCAAGGCAGTCCCGTCCCGGTTTGGGTATCGAGGTAACCAAAGCTTGCATGGTAGAGTGGGGTAGGTGGCGGGTTTCTAAAGCAGTTCTATGTACTGTCTCCAGTATGGCCACTAATATATCAGTATACGCATGGTAGAATTTGATAGGCAACCCGTCAAGTCGGGTGCTATATTACGATTCAGTCCTTTAATCGCAGTTCGGATTTCTGATTGTGTAATTGGACCGTTTATTTCTTTTTGAATCGCATCTGGGAGAACAGGGAAAGTAAGGTCCTGCAGAAAGTCTGTGATTGAGATGTCCCAGAAAGTCTGTGATTGAGATGTCCCCCACTTTTGTGGGTGCCACATAGAGGGTACTAAGGTGTGTATAGAAGGCTAGATTTATCTCCTGTTGTGTATGGGCCATACTGCCATCAGGCTTCCGAATTTGTGTAATTACAGGTGGGTCTGGTCTGTATCGCACAAGGGGGACTAGTAGTGTTCCTGTTCTATCTGCCTCTGAGTGTTTTTGCTGCATGTATGATCTATGATCAATAGTCCGTAAAGTTTCTAATGTCTCCGCATGATCAATACGGCCATTTTGCAGAGCTGCTTTTTTAGTCGGGTCTGTCACGGCCTCCTGTTCAAATGTAGTCATTTGTTGCTCGACTCTGAGCAAGCGTTGATGTATCTCCTGCCTGGCCCCCACAATCTGTCCTATTGATGCCCCCTCACCACCACCTTTAATGCGTCCCAGTCTATTAAGTTAGAAGAGGCCGTGTTCCAATTTTCTGCTAAGTAGTTCGTGATGGTAGTGGAGAGTGATGATCTGAACGGAGCGTCCTCTAGTAATTGCGGGTGTAGTTTCCAGGTTGGTACCGGAGTTGGTATCTTTCCCCAGGTAAGTGTGAGCTCTAGGGGATTATGGTCCGAGAATGTCTTTCCCAGGTAAGTAGACTGATTGATTTGGGCAACGATGGAGGAGGAGCATAAGGCCCTATCTATCCTGGTATGGAGACTGTGGACGGGAGAGTAAAAAGAGTATTCTCTATGTGTAGGGTGTATGTGTTGCCATGCGTCATATAGCGCCCAACCATCTGCCCAGGTGTTGAATATGTCGGCAAGCCTGCGGGCATTTGTGCCATGAAGAGGAGTGTGGGATCTATCTAAGTGTGTGTCAAGGACAGTGTTCCAATCACCTCCCAATACCCAAGGGATGCCATCCCAGTCGGCCAGGGCCATGCTTAAGCGGTGCAAGAATTGATCCTGATCAAAATTAGGGGTGTAGAGGCTGCCAAGAATCACCAGGAAACCGTCTAGTGTGCCCTTTATCAGTGCATATCACCCCTGCTCGTCAATTCGGCGTTCCAGTTCGGTAAATGGGACCTCTTGGCGTAACCATATGCCCGTACCCCTAACAAATGCTCAATGATTAGTAGAATAGATCTGACCTCGCCATTTTTTACGTGTTTTCTGTGATTCCAACTCGGTCAGGTGGGATTCCTATAGGAAGAGTATGTGGGCATTGCGTATCAGTAAATAGGCATGTACACAGTGTCTTTTCTGAATAGCCCCAACCCCAACACAGTCCATGTCAGTATGGTATAAGACTCTAAGGTGGTAGAGGTTCTGAGCATAACGTGACATCTTAGGTAGACCCCACAGTAGGTGGAGCCAGGTTACTGATATCGACCAGGAGCCCCTCATCCCCTTAACACTAACAAAACGTGGCGCAGTTCTGGAACTATGCTGGGCCCTACAACAATTTACCACAATCCCAAAACAAATAACGGTGCGTACGCTCATAGGGGGGGTCGCTGCCATATACCATGTGCTTGTCCTTATTGGGGTCAGAACCTTGGTGGCGTCACGGAACCAAGGGGAGATGTGTCATCGAACATGTCCAAGACATCCCTATCATATAATTACACTGGTGCAGACTGTGGTCAGCCCCTCCATATAGTATCAGCAAATCAGTCTGGACCCAGGAGCCATCCGTCGGTAGAGATACAACAAACGACCAGCCCATGTTATACAAATATTCAGTGTAAAACACAGTTTGTTACATTGCTGATCTCCATATGTAAAAGGATACAGGGGTTGCAGGGGGAAAGAGTCAGTGTCTGCCGAGTGGAAGTTCAAAACACCATAAGTCCATCCGGGGTCGCTTCCTGTTAATGTCAGGTTTCAGTTGTCAAGTATATCATGTGCTGCTCGTGGTGTGATGGTAGGGAATAAGTTGATGCTATGTTCTGAATCCGAGTTTATAGTGCTATCCTCCGTGTCCATGTGGATCCAGGTAGGGTCCTCTTGAAATGTCTAAGCCACGGCAAGTGCTCCTTCCTGGTCAAGTTTTTGTTGTGCACGTGATGGTCTGAGTAGAATACTGTGTATGTCGGTGTTCTAATCTCCGTCGTCTGTCTGAGCCCTGCGAAGAGTTGTCCGAACGGCTGCCCTGGCTCGAGCCCAGACCCAAGACCTCCATCCATTCCTCTGCGTCCGCCGGACTTTCAAAGTAGAGAGTTTTCTTGTTGTGTATGACTTTCCGTCTAGCTGGATATAGGAGGGTGTATTTTAGTTGTACTTTCTGGAGACTCTTTTTACTGCTTGATAAGACGACCTCTGCCTTTGGACCATGACTGTGTAATCCGGATACAGCGACATGCCATGGTTCTCATATTGAATCAGCGCCTTTTCCCTTACCATTTGGAGCATTAAGTCACGGTCTCTATATTTCAGGATTTTAACTATCAGGGTGCGGAGTGGCGCTCCGGGTCTGGGTGCTCCTGTTGGTATTCTATGAGCCCGCTCCACACAGAAGTACGGTGATAGTCCTTCCAGCACCACATTATCCCTGAACCAGACTTCCATGAATTCTGCGGCTCTGGCACCCTCACTGCGCTCCGGCAGGCCAATTACACGGATGTTATTGCGCCTGTTCCTACCTTCTGCGTCCTACACTCGGTCCAGGAGGCCAGTCACCTGTTGCCATAGTTGGTGGATAGTTGTGGTATTCGCAGTTATTTTCAGGTCCATGTCTTCAAGGGCTCGTCCATGGTCCTTAACGGAGTCAGCCAGTTTGCAATGATCCGCCCTCAATAAGGTGAGACCTGAGGTAAGTGAGCCAATCTGTGATTCCAATGCTGCCCTGGAGTCACGGATTTCCTCATGTATAAGGTCCAGTTTATCGGGTATGTCTTTGGTAGGTTCTAGAGTCAGTACTCCCAGTGAAGGAGGCTGGCCTAGGGACCCCGAGACGGCAACAGGGGCGCTTGTCTCCTGTTGTCCATCCAATGTTTTTGCCCTGAGTCTGCCCATGTTGTATCCTTTTTCGACCTAGGTTGTGGTGGGCTATAGCCTTTCAGGGCAGGTAGCTAGGACGACAAATGGAGGAGGTGGGCCCACCCAGTGCCGCCACACCCCTATCCTGCAGCAGGACCTCAGCCATAAGGCGTCCACATGCAGCCAGGTAACCGGTCACGGAGATGCCTCCCAGGAGCAAATGCGGGTGTCACAGGGAAAGGTCGAGTATGTGATGATCTATTAGGCCCGCACCTTTAACAGAGGTCTTGATTACTGAGGATGTTCCACGGAGGGAGGCATAGGATGGGATCCTTTAACAGGTGCCTAGTTGAGGGTGTCTCACCGGAGCCCACATCAGATGCAAAAAAAGGTAGGAGAGGCCAGCATAGTCCGCAGCGAGCGTACAAGTCACATACAGTCAAGCAACAGCACCACAGGGAGGCCAAGCTGATGTGTTGGGCCGACTGCCTTTAGACCGCCGCGTCTTTCAACTCAGGTGTAGAGACCTTTATTGTTCAGGGAAAGTCAGTTGGGTCTCTCTAGGAAGCACTGCGGTGAGGCGTCCGTAGCAGCGTAGGATACGGCCCAGCACGTGGCCATGCAGGGAAATAGAAAGGCTATCCCGGGCTATCCCGAACTTGGTGCAGCAGCGTGATCAGAAAAGAGAGAAGAGGGGGTCCAGGGAATCCAACGAACAAGGGTGTGAATGAGTCCCAGCTTTGCCCTGGCGCAGTCACGTTCCCTTTTTGGGTTTGTTTGCTGTTCTCCCCCTGTAAACAGTATAGTCCGATCAGAGAAATGTCCCCACTATAGTAGGTAGCAGAGTTCCACAACCGTGGCAATCAGGCCTCACTCACCACCAGTTCGTGCTATCCTGGGGGGAGGGAGGGCCAGCAGCGCGGGAACGGGGGGTCTTGGGAATCCACAGGTTGGGCGTAGTGACTCACCCCCGCAATCGCTGCTGAAGCAGTCCGGTATCCCCAGGGGCTCTTCGCCGCCCTCGCGCCTCACCCGGATCAAAAATGGGGCACGGCAGGTCCTTTCGGGTGCCTCCTGATCTCCTTCATGCGGCCCAGCCGCTCGTCACCCCTGCACCAGAGCCCACCCGCAGCCCTCAGCGTCAATGGCCCATCAGTGCAGGGCACACACCTCAGGGCCGGTCGGGTCGCGAGTCCGATGTCAGGGTCTCTTGAGTCGCGGGGAGCCACCGGGCAGTAGAGCGCCGGGCTGCCCACGTCACACACAAGCCCGCGGCCTCCGCCTGTTCTCAGTGGCGGGCAGACCGGTCCTCAACACCTCTCAAAACCTCCTCTCCAGAGGCCAGCAAAGGCGTTAAAGCATGCGGGGGACCACAGCTCATCGGCATATGTGCTTTCCGGTGTTAGCAGTGCAGGCATGGCATTGTATGAGAGTTGATTCCCCCCTAGGCTCCGGAGCTCTATCGGGGTCCGACTGTCATATTAGGCAGCTAGCCATCCCCCCCCCTGGACAAGTTGCTGTTGTCGTTTCTTGATATGCCCAACCCTGAGCACCACGGCCTGGCCCTTCACCACCACCTTGATGAATCCACTGATTCAACACTTTCTTTAAAGTAGTTACTGGTTTGTTCCAGTAGTTCCTATTTAATATCTGGGATCTTCTGCAGCCATGGGCTGAGAGTCAGTGTGGTTTGTGGCTGGTGCTCAAAAAGTGTGTATTCCAAAGTCACTGGGGAGTGGTCCTAAATGCCCCTTTGCAGTGTCTGGGGGTTTTGAAATTGTCCAATGGACCCTGAATGTGTTAGGAAATAATCGATGCAGGAGGAGATTTTATGGGCGTTAGAATAAAAGGTGTACTGAGCTCTGTCTGGCCTTAGTGTACGCCATGTGTCTTCAAGACCTAGGGATGTGGTAAACTCAGCGGATCACTGAAATAATATCGAGCCCATTAATATCGACTTGCAAAAATATCGATGAGAAAATATCGAGGGACAAAAAATCGAGTTTCTATCTTTATACAGGTAAGTACAAAAATATCGACTCTAAAATATCAACTGTAAATAATATAGACTGTCAAAATATCGTTTTTTTTATGTCTTTAAATTAAGTTAAAAGTAATATAATAATAAATATATTTAATATAAACTTAGTTAAAATGATTAAATAAATGTAGTATTAATAAATAATTATTGTAAATTACAAAAAAATAACAAAAATAATAAATATATATATATATAAATACATATTATTAACTAAACATATATAATAATTTTACCGTAGCATAGCAAAATGGTTAAAATTTATTGTAACAACTATAGTGAATTAAACAGTAGAAAAATGCTGGATAGCGTAGGGGTAAAAATTACTATTCCCACTCCAGTGGGTGCAACAGTAGGGAAAACGTTGGATAGCGTAAGGGTAAAAATTACTATTCCCACTCCAGTGGGTGCAACAGTAGGGAAATCGTTGGATAGCGTAGGGGTAAAAATTACTATTCCCACTCCAGTGGGTGCAACAGTAGGGAAAGCGCTAGATAGCGTAGGGGTAAAAATTACTATTCCCACTCCAGTGGGTGCAACAGTAGGGAAAGCGTTGGATAGCGTAGGGGTTAAAATTACTATTCCCACTCCAGTGGGTGCAACAGTAGAGAAAGCGCTGGATAGCGCAGGGGTAAAAATTACTATTCCCACTCCAGTGAGTGTAACAGTAGGGAAAGCGCTGGATAGAGTAGAGGTAAAAATTACTATTCCCACTCCAAAGAGTGCAACAGTAGGGAAAACATTGTATAGCGGAGGGGTTAAAATTACTATTCCCACTCCAGTGAGCGTAACAGTAGGGAAAGCGCTGGATAGCGTAGAGGTAACAATTACTATTCCCACTCCAAAGAGTGCAACAGTAGGGAAAATATTGGATAGTGCAGGGATTAAAATTACTATTCCCACTCCAGTGGGTGCAACAGTAGGGAAAGCATTGGATAGCGTAGGGGTAAAAATTACTATTCCCACTCCAGTGGGTGCAACAGTAGGGAAAGCGTTGGATAATGTAGGGGTTAAAATTACTATTCCCACTCCAGTGGGTGCAACAGTAGGGAAAACATTGGATAGCATAAGGGTTAAAATTACTATTCCCACTCCAGTGGGTGCAACAGTAGGGAAAGCGTTGGATAGCGTAGGGGTTAAAATTACTATTCCCACTCCAGTGGGTGCAACAGTAGAGAGAGTGCTGGATAGCATAGGGGTTAAAATGACTATTAATTAACAATTAACTATTTTAATTAATTTACATAATTAATTAATTATTATTAAATTACTTCCCACCCTATCCCCCTATAAACTCACAACCCACTCCAGAAAATAATTTACTAAATATTAATTATTTATCAATTAAATATTTATAATTATTACCAATTATATTTTTATTAATTACCAATTAATAATTATTTAACAATTATTATTAATTAACATAATAAATTAATAATATTAATTTACTTCCCACCCTATCCCCCTATAAACCCACAACCCGCTACAGAAAATAATTTACTAAATATTAATTATTTATCAATTAAATATTTATATTTAATTACCAATTATATTTATATTAATTACCTATTAATAATGAATTAACCATTTTTATTAATTTACATAATTAATTAATTATAATAAAATTACTTCCCACCCTATTCCCCCATAAACCCACAACCCGCTACAGTAAATAATTTACTAAAAATTAATTATTAATTATTTATTATTTTTAACAAATTATATCTTAATTATTTACCAATTAATAATTAATTAACAATTATTATTATTTTACATAATTAATTAATTATAATTAAATTACTTCCCACCCTATTCCCCTATAAACCCACAACCCGCTACAGATTTATATTACACAATTATTAAAAATTATTAATAACTACCTTATTTTCGATTTTTTTTGTCTATATTCTATCTAGTCGATATTATGTCTAGTCTATATTTTTGATGCGATATTTTGGCTATTAATATCGATATTACTCGATATTTTTGTAGTCTATATTATGTCTGGTTGATATTTTTGCTAGTCTATATTTTTTACTCGATATTTTGTCCAAACGATATTTTGGAATCGATATTATGTCTGTTTACCAAACTCAGCCATATGTGTGCATGGCCAGGTTGTCTGTCTGGGTGGAAGTCTATCTTTGCCATCCTCCATTGTCATGTTGAAGTCCCCCCCATTATGAGGGTGCCTATGGAAAGGTCTGGCAGAATCCTCCCCAGGTCCTCTAGCACTTTTTTACCCAGTGCCGGGGGGCAATATACCGAAACCACGTTCAGAATCCTGCCCTCCCATTGTGTCTCCACCACAACAAATCTGCCCCTTGGATCCTCCTATGTGCACTTCATTGTGAGTGCCACATTCTTCTTGACTAGGATACCAGTAACCCGTGATCCCGAGACAAAGCCCGCATGCACCAACAGCTTATATCCACATCTTGAAGGGCCTTGCTTTTATTGCCCACCATATGTGTGTCCTGGAGTAGCACTAGATCTGGGGCCTGCCTTTGTAGGTATTGTTGCACAATTCTCCTCCTAATTTTGTCCCCCATTTAATTTATGTTCCACGTCATCACTGAAAGTGACTTGTCTATATTAACCCCCGCCATCATACGTCAGTAGACACAAATTGAAATAATCCAAGGCCCTTAGGGACAGGATAGCATCCCTGTGAAAGCAAATTTCCCCCTGCATATCATTGCCCAACTTGATGTGCAATTCAAGATGGCGGCAATTACCCCGCTGATGTACCTATTCAGATTCAACGTGAAATATGCAATTAGTCTACCTGTGATCATTGAACTTAACCAAACCAAACTCCCCCCCAACTGCCCTCCCGACCCCGCCCTGCCCCCCTGCCAGAGGATCTAAAAAAACTACCCACTCCCAAACTAGGCAGGGGGCCTCTCTCCACTCGCAATGTACACCTGGGTGTTGGCTGGCAGCTCTCCCACCCTCGCCGTCCCTGCATTGCTTGTGTTGTTCAGTATGGGATCCACATCCTGCGTTCTTACCATGTGTCAGTCCATTCACCAAGTTTGGTTTGCAGATAAACCGCCCATTGTCTGCCCCCTGTGATCACTTCTCTGTGCACAAGTTTAGTCCATCACAGGCTGGATTTCAGTCTATTCCACTGCGCGCCGTCTCTTCCTTCTCTGCCCCAGATGCATCTTCCTCCTGTTCCGTCCCTCGTGTGGGGCCGGTTGGACGGGGTCCTCCGTTTCGCCCTCTGCGCGGGTACCCAACTTTGCACCACCCCTAAATCCAGTCCCCGGCTTCCTCCAGTGTGGAGAAGAACCAAGTCTTCCCCTCCGACTCTACATGCAGTGTTGCAGGGAATAGCATAGCATATTTTACTTCGCGATTTCTGAGTTCTTTTTTAACCACCATAAAGCTGCACCTTTGAGCTTGGACTTTGGCTGTATAATCCGGGAAGAAGATGACCACACTGTTATCAATCTTGAGTGGCGGTGTAGGTCTGGCTGTCTGCAGAAATATGTCCCTGCATTGGTTGTGTTGTTCAGTATGGGTCCACACCCTGCACTGTTACCCTGTGTCAGTTCCTTCATCAAGTTTGGTTTGCAGATAAATAATCCGGGAAGAAGATGACCACACTGTTATCAATCTTGAGTGGCGGTGTAGGTCTGGCCGTCTACAGAATTATGTCCCGGTCTTTGAAATTAAAGATCAAGGCAATGAGCGCACATGGAGGGGCCCTCAGTTTGGGGTGACCTCCTGGGACCCAATGCGCTTGTTCAATGGAGAAGTAGCCGGAAAGTCTTTTTAGACTGTAAGTGTTTTGTGATAAGATCTTCAACAAAGAGGTCCGTCGCGGGCCCCTCCGCATGCTCCGGCACCCCCAATATATGAAGGGTATTTCTTTGCACCTGCCCCTCATAATCATCCATTTGTTTAGCCATCCTGGCTTTTTGGGTACGCAATTCACTGATTTGCTGTTGGAGCTGGGATGTGTTTGCCTGCAATGCGGCCGTCTTGTCTCCTAGGTTCTTAACTTTATCGTCCATTTTGTGAAAGTCTGCCCTGAGTATTGACACCTCCACATTCACTGAATCTATGTGCGCTTCCAGGGAGGTAGGCACCCCTGAGATGGCGTCCATTATGTTGTGGAGCGTGAGGTCAGCCGAGGGAGATAAGCTGTGTTTTGCATCAGTAGCTTCCGTTTGCTCTTTATCCCGCTCCTCTTCTGCCTAGGGATTGACAAAGACATAATTCATTTCCTTAGGGAACTTTATGCTGGGGCGACTGGTATGGGAAAAATGGAGAGTGCACTGACCCTTTTATCATTGCAAGAGGAGTGCGGCAAGGCTGTGTCCTCGCTCCCTTTCTTTTTACTATTTATATTAATGATCTTGAAATAACATTGTTAGAGGGGTGCAGGGATATGCCGCTTGTTGGTTTATGGTTTGTCCATGCGCTCTTGTACGCGGATGACGCAGTTTTGATGGCCAGGACACCGCTGGCCATGCAAATAATGGTAAACAGTTTTACAGGCTTCATGAACAACCTTGACCTGAAAATTAATTGTTCTAAAACCTTTTGCATGACTTTTGGCCCACGGCAACAGAAAAGGGAAAAAAACAATATACGTTGGTCCAAGACTCCTTGAACATACATCCACCTTTCCATATCTTGGCGTACTTTTTGACAACCAGGGCCGATGAAACGATGCAATTCAAACTAGGAGACTAATGTTTTGTAAATCTATCATGGCTCTGAAAACTTTTAGCCGAAGGATGGGAAAAAAAACAATAGTGGAGCTTTTAACTGTTTATAGAGCAACTTGTGTGGCAGTTGCCACATACCGTACGGGTTTATGGGGGCACATGAATGTAAAACCACTACAGGTGATTGAGAACACCTTTTTGAAATTCCTCCTAGCGGTTCCCGATAGTGTATCAACATATGTTTGTCATGCAGAATTGGGGAACCCTAATTAGAGGACACTATCAGGGTTGCTCCAATCCTTTTGTGGCATAGGGTTTGGACAACCGAGGAATGTGCCCTTAATCACTCTATTTTAAGGGACGGAATGAATCTGGATAACGCTGGTAAGGTGGGGAGACTAAGATATGTGATGACATTTCTTACGAACATAGGCCACCGGGAATATTACGAGGATCCTTTAAGTATGAGTCACGTCTCAAGAAAAATCTTTAAGGGTATATGTATGAGGTATTTGGGCGATCTAAGAACTAACACAGAAATATTTTTAAAAACTGTGATTGCACACCAACTAACATTGACCTCAGATTATATGCAACCTTATATTAGCTTGAAAATGAGTGACTTTGAGAGGTTCTTACTGACGCGTTTCCGATTAAATCTGTTGTTTAGATCCCTTAGCTTCCCTGTTATGAATACTTGGTCGAAACAACTTACTAAGTGCCCTTGCGATGATTTGTCTGAGCAGTCAGACATTCACATACTTTTTTTCTGCAGATTTTACACTAATCCTAGGAGGAGATGGATTGTGTCAAAAACACGAAAAATACCCTGCGGTCTACAGACAAAAGAGCAAAGAATAACTGACAATTACCAAGACTAACCAAAAATACGCAACATATGTACGGATTCCCATCACTCACCGGTGACATGCTTCATCATCTGGGTCTCCTTTAACAGGGCTAACACTCCACCCTAGTGATGGAGGAGCCCAAGGATGTTTACAAAGTTGCTAGATACAGATGTCAGCAAGTATAGTATACAGAGTGTATGGGAAACAAATGAAAGTGCAGTGCAAAAAAAGATGATGTGAGTATTAAAATTTAAGCGTAATCAGACTTTGATTTTATTGGTGACTGATACGAACAAACATTAAAAACAGTGCAAAAAGGACGAGTTCAATAGATACCCGTCCATAAATAAGAGTTGGTCAACATGTTTCAGCACTAACAGGAAAAACTAGTGCTTTCGTCAGGACCTCTTAGATATTATATGCTGAGTTCATTATGTACCTCTCACATTTCTTATAGATTTGTCAAGAGGCAAGAGAATTGTTTACTGTGAGAAGACTGGCTCACAACGTATTCTTTATGTTTATCATTTAAGTTTACATCACTTGTTTTCACTTTGCAATAGCATATAATATCTAAGAGGTCCTGACGAAAGCACTAGTTTTTCCTGTTAGTGCTGAAACATGTTGACCAACTCTTATTTATGGATGGGTATCTATTGAACCCATCCTTTTTGCACTGCTTTTAATGTTTGTTTGTATCAAACACCAATAAAATCAAAGTCTGATTACTCTTCAATTTTAATACTCACATCACCTTTTTTTGCACTGCACTTTCGTTTGTTTCCCATACACTCTGCATACTATACTTGCTCACATCTGTATCTAGCAACTTTGGAAACATCCTTGGGCTCCTCCAGCACTAGGGTGGAGTGTTAGCCCTATTAAAGGAGACCCAGATGATGAAGCATGTCACCAGGACCGGTGAGTGATGGGAATCCGTACAAATTTTGCGTATTTTTGGTTAGTCTTGGCAATTGTCAGTTATTCTTTGCTCTTTTGTCTATAGACCGCAGGGTATTTTTCGTGGTTTTGACTAGTTAATATTGGGGCTGTATATCCTGTAGAGTCGTTAAACTGTGGCCTCTGACCCTATTTAAAATTTTAGTGTGTCCCGGAAATGGATTGTGCCCTTACGAAGATTATGGAATGTAATAAATGTTGCCCTGCCTTTTTAGAATTACAAAGATTAGATAACATTTTAACTGTTGCATCTTTATCGGTATAGTTTAAATTTGTTTTTAGATTTTGTAAAACGATCATTCTAAATGAATAAAACCAAGACTTTCATACTTTTTTATCTCTGTGTTTTGAACTGTGCTTTTTAAGGTAGTGTTTTTGGAAATATGATGATTTACTTGTACTTTTATGGTTATTTTATCTGATAACCGAATAAAGTTTATACTTGACTTGACTTGGGTACGCAATTCACTGACTTGCTGTTGGAGCTGGGATGTAGTTGCCTACAGTGCGGCTGTCTTGTCTCCTAGGTTCTTAACTTTATCGTCCATTTTGTGAAAGTCTGCTCTGAGTAGGGACACCTCCACATTCACTGAATCTATGCGAGCTTCCAGGGAGGTATGCACCCTTGACAAGGAGAGTCCATTATGTTGTGGAGCGTGAGGTCAGCCGAGGGAGATAAGCCGCGTTTTCTATCAGTAGCTTCCGTTTGCTCTTTATCCCGCTCCTCTCCTGCCTTGTTCCATGCAAATTTTGCCAGTTTGTTTTGAGCCGACGCCTTGGACCCTCTTCCACTCGCCATTGTCACTGGAGAAGGTGTCCACTGTCAGAGGTCTGCCCCCGATAGTCCCCGCCACCTGCCCGGTGGAGGAACAGCCTCCTTGGCCTGTCGGGTTTCTCAGGGACCAGCCCCTTGTGATTGTCCGGGGCTCACGGGGGCACCACACCTCACCACCCCGCATCCCATAATGCCTTTGGTGCCTAGTGAGATCTCCCGGCACCAACTGTTAGGGCCCAGTGTCCTCTTTTGGCATATATCCGGGCCTCAGCTCGCTCCCAGGACTTGCCGCTCGCTACCGGCCTGCTGCGGAGCCCCCTGCTCTTCGGGGCACCCAGTCTGTCTCACCTCGCGCCCCCCCCTCTCGGTCCAGAACTGCGGTCTGATCAAGGCCTCTCGGATGTTCTTAATCTGGTTCCCTGGGGCCTGTTGCCTCTTGAGGTGGGGGTGAGGTTCCGTGACAATTGTAAGTGGTGTTTTCGACTCGCACGAATATGGTCGAGTCTGGTATCTACGAACCGCAAATGACGAGTTTAGTAAGTGTGCGCAGTTTCGCTGTGCTAACTTAAACCGTTCGTTTGTTACGTGGGTTTTTCATCTGTACCCACGGGTTCCATCTTAGATACGGCATCCATTTTGTCTCTTGCCCTCAAGTAGCCAGCGAACGGACGTTGTCCGCTTCGCGACCCTGGGACTCCCAAGATATTTGCGGAAGACACATGTCCTTTGTAAATGTCTTTATGATGAGGGGGATGATACTGTAAGGCAGATGGCCCCGCTCGAGGCTCATCTCGCCGTGCCGGTTTATTGTCTCAGCCGTGCATCTCATTAGGCACGTCCCTTTGATGCCTGTAGCTCGTGTTTCCCGATACCTCCCCTTTTACACCCTTTCCAATCTCCCCACTGTTTCCATCTTCCTCCACACCTGTTCTTGTTCCTTCTTCGATCTGTTTTACTGCTGATTGGAATGTACTAATGGTGGGGAGATGGGTTTTTACAGTTGGGAACCGCCAAATGTTTCCGCACTTATGTTCCGGACCTTGTGAGTATCAAAGTGACCAAAGCGACCCCTCTGGGGGATGATTATGGGAACCGGGTTGTAAACCTTTGTGTGTTATGCAAACCTATGGGAGAATTCTGTATAAAAGGAGCGATCCACAGAACCAATTTGAAGCAGTCTCCCCGAACTACACTCGTTGTACTTCCTGTGACTTCTGTGTTTCCCTGCAGTAAATAAACCTTGAATCTTTGACGCCGAAGGAAGTGTCCCGTGTCTCTGTCATTCGTACGCCGGAGCAGGTTACCCACGAAGGTTTCAGGTGTTGTCCCCTGGCACCGCTGGGTCTTAAAGAACCCAGTCCTTCAGTTGGCGCCCAACGTAGGGCTGCATCAGTGGTACCGGTCCAAGCCCGACGATCGTGAGGAACTTCGTGTGAAATCTCCGAGGGAAGGTGCACTCCGCTTCATCGATCCTGTTGTCGAAACAAGTGGCCCGAAGACTTTTCCCGCGAAGATTCCCGCCTCCTGACGGCTGCGACGGACTGCTGCCCTGACTGTAGACCTGTTTTGGCGCCTGGCGTAGACCTTGGTAGAGCGAGACGACTGACGGGCCTTCCTGGTGACGCCATCGATCTTTGAGTTAAGTATTTGTGGGTCGCTCCCAGAGTTCTTGGTTGTGGTTGCTTAGTGGTTGCATGGTTCCATTGCATTTGTGGTTCTTGGTACTTTGTTGTGTTGTTTGACGACTGCAGCCGCCAAAAACCGAGGGTTTTTGCTTCTTGCTGGGACTTTGTAAATCCCGTAACCCTTGACGATTGTGAAACTCGGCTAGTGCGCAAGATGCCTGGTCGCAGTACTTTGTTTAGTTGTTTTAGACGTTGTGGTGCGGATTCCCGACTGGAGGACTCGTGTCCAATACCTCCGGTTGGAACTCCGACTTATGAACTGTACAGTAAACATGGGCTAGGCCCGATTACTTTTAATGATTATTGGATTCGCTATACTAAGAAGGACGGTGTCCTTAGTTGGCCACCTCATGGTAGCTTTGAGACCCCGATTCTAGATAACTTAGAGGCTAAATTGTTCGAGAAAAAGTCAAGGCCGGCCATGTTTGATGCCTTTCGGTTGTGGCGTAAAGAAGCCCGACAGAAAGAAATCAGACAGACTAAACGAAATCAGAGAGATGGTGTTGCTACCATTGTAAAGAAAGCAGAGCAATTTCAGCGTGACAAGGAGGTTAAGGAAAAGGAAGTGTTTGATAGACTACAGCGTATGACTATAGATAAATGTTATCCTGCTTTGCCTACGGAGTCGGAAAAGAAGGAAGAAGCAGTTGAGGATCCTTTAATGTCCTATCTTATGAAGTCGCCACCTCCGTATGTACAGGGTACCGCAGCTCCTGTGGTTCCCCCTGTACCTATTCTTGCACCTATTCCTCAACCTGCACCCGTCCTTCCGACTGTTCCTGCTCCTTTGCCTGTTGCTATCCCTACTGCTCCTCCGCTTCCACATACTCCTGCTCCCGCTACTGCTCCTGCTCTGTTAACTCCTGCTGTTGCTTCTGTCTCTACTCCTTCGCTTGTTAGTCCTGTGTCCTATACTTCTCCCTCTACTCGTAGTCGTACTTCTCCTCTTGCGGCTAGTTTCTTTCATTCTCTCGGACCTGTTCTTGGGTCTGCTGGTTCAGATGGTCCTCAGAGACGTAGTCAGCTTCCTGGTAACAGGGAACGCGCTTCGCTATATAATATGGCAATGGGTTGGATGACATATCCTCTTAGAAATCCGCCACGTGTCGTACTCGATACGTTTTGTCAATTTAATATACCAACTCAAAGATTCGTGTTCGAAGAAATGTGTAAGGTTCTTCGTGATCTGATATCGGCCGATGCACCTGACGAGGTGCTGACCGCTTTGTCTGACCTACAGCTTCAGTTTTCGACTGGACTGATAGTGGATACCAATGTTCGACGTGCTGTTGAACGGTTGCTATCTTTCCGTCCCACTCCTATACCTCAAGCCCTCTTTGTTGAAGATGTTGAAAGACAGCCAGATGAGTCTGGTCAGTTTCCTATGCAAGAAGTTCCACCAGTGTGGATGCCAGGCAATCCTGGGGCAAACCCCCCGATCTTGCCGTTCTTTCAGAGAGTATGGATACATCTCCCATGGAAACGCTCAGAAGTGTTGCAGGTGAAGCAATCATTGCCTGACCCTCGCAAGAATCCTGCTGGGTATTACAAGGAATTATCGCAGCTCGTAGACGCTACGGTAATGAATCTTGCCGATATTGACATGCTGTTTGGTAATATTGTACCGCAACCGGTATGGGCTAAGATTCGGCACGAAGATCACGCAAACGAATTAGGTGGCGATTGGGCTGCTCTTACTGCGGCCGATACGCGACAAGTTGGTGGGGCTAAGCCTGAACAGTTGATTGCTGCTCTTCCTCAAAGAATAATAACGTTAATGAAAACTCTTATGCCAGCCATGAGGGTGAATTGGGACAAATTGTCAGCATGTAGACAGAAGAAGGACAAGAGTGTTTCCGACTTCTTTACGAGATTCGAGGAGGCATTCATTGATCATAGTGGTCAGGATATGAGCACTGAGGGTGGTCAGCGGTTGTTCGTAGATAAATTTGTCTCTAACTTATTGCCCGATTTGAGCAATAAATTGAAAAATTCGGAAAGTGCGAGGGCCGTTTCCACCTCGGCTCAAATATTGGCTACGGCACAGTATTATGAGAACAGAGGCGTCTGTGTGACGTAGTCTCACTCAATTCAATTCAATTCAATTCAAATTTAGCTTTATTCGGTTGAAACAAACAACCATAAAAGCGCACACATTATACATGATAAATTAAAAACAATTCATTAACGGTTCATATCCCTCTTGTTAATTCCGACATCATAACGCTTGATGAAATACAAATAACATTTAGCGGCTGTAGAGTTACAGTACGAAGAAATCAAGTAATACAGGCAGTATAAAGTGCAAAGTGCTAGGATGTAAACAAATGACACTTAGCAGCAGTTAGATTAAAATACTAAAATCAACGATACATGTGCTGTAAATTGCAATGTACTCAAGCATCTTCCCAACGACTGACTTCATGAAAGGATAAAAAGATAAAAACGTTTAAAATACCATACTCTTCCTGGCCTTAATAGAACTGAGGATAAATGTAGCAGTGAAGAAACAAGTCCCAGGTTCTTCCGGGGCCATTAGTAGTGACATAGCAGCTTTGGTGGTTTTGGCCTCATATTTTTTAAAAAGTGGTTAAGATACATAAGTCTAAAACCCAAATACAGATCACATAGAAGTAAAAAGTGCATGGTACTCTGCTTTGTGGGGCCATCGCAGGGGCATGGGGAGGACAAACGCTTTTTTGTTACGGGAAACGCAACCAAATGGTGCACTAAGCATTCTGGTTAAAACAAAACGGTGGGAGGTTCTAGAGACAGATGTAAGATACCCCTGGAAACCCAGTGAGACAGTATACATATGATAAAATTGATATGTGTTCTGCTTCCTAATGATTCTATTCCTTTTTTCGATCCTATGGGTCAGGAAGGTGCTTTTGCATTCCTGTTTTGACATTGAATGAAAATCATTAAGGTTCCCCGAAATCGATATGTCAAAAATATCACCATAGGATTTAATTAAATAGTTAAGCCCGGGTATCCTTGTTCCGTTATCCAACCTCAGACAGTCGTTTATAATAGCCTTAGTAAAAGTGGTCTCCTCCTTTGACCAAATGGATCTCCATAACTGCAGTATGAATAAGTTCTGTGGATGCTGAAGCCGGGAGGCATAAAAGCGTCTTAAAAAAAATATTCTCTTCTGATTGTAAAATACCACTTGGTTGGTGGCCCTAAATCCCGTCCCCATATAGTGCTACTGAAGTGCATCTGGCTTTATAATTATCTATCATATCTTTAATCAGTCGGTCCCCTAAATTTAGTGGCGAATTTAAAAACGCTGTATATACTCTTTCTTAATTTAGCCCGGATCTTTGTCATCTCGTAGTTCCATTCACCATCTGAAGAAAATGAAATACCTAGATAACAGAAAGACTCCACATTTGTTATTTTGTTACCTTCAATTATGAAAGGTTTCAAGCTCCTATATTTCAGGCCGCACACCATGGTGAACGTTTTAGTTTTATTTATCAATAACATCCTTTTGTTTATGAAGGTGGCAAACCCATCAATTAGCTTCTGGAGCCCAACCGGTGTTCTAGATAACAGCACGGCATCGTCTGCATAAATCAGAACTGGTGTCTCTTTGCCTTCCACTAAAGGGGAATCAGCCGGGATCATTTTAAGAGCCACATCCACTTTGTTAATAAATAAGGTAAAAAGCAATGGGGCCAACACACAACCTTGGCGGATACCACGTTTACTTTGAAATTATGGGTGCACTCTCCCTGAAGGCCGTACCGAACTTTTGTACTTAAATGTTCATATAGCCTAGCTAAAAAATAGATAATTGCTTTAGGCGCACCAAGATTGAGTAAAACAGGCCATAGAACACCATGATTTACCAGATCAAATGCGCTCCCTAAATCAACAAAGCATAAAAAAGGCGGCCCTGTTTGGCTTTGGTGTATTTCCCTATTAAAAGCTCCAGGTTAATACTCTGTTCAAATGTACCCAGACTTTTTCTAAAGCCATATTGAGATTGTGCTAAAATGTTGTTGTCCGAAACCCACTCCTCCAATCTTATCAGTAAGACTCTGCTCATTATTTTGACCGAGGAATCAAGTAAGGAGATGGGTCTGTAATTTTTTGCCTCAGATTTTCCTCCCTTTTTATGGATGGGGATAATGACAGATACCCCCCATGTGGAGGCACAACCCTCAGTTACTGCAGCGTAAAAAACCCTAGTGAGTATTGGCCCCCATAATTCAGGTATAGATTTATAAACATCTATGGGTACACCATCTGCCCCTGGTGCATTTCCCCCCTTACTTTTACTTATACCTGTCAATACTTTGTCTAGGGTAATATCTAGGTGGATAGTTGGCCAATTTCTTTTGTGTTATTGTTTCTAAAGGTGGGGGATCACTAGGGTAAAAGATGCTAGAAAAGTGTTCCACCCATTCTACGCAACTCACATGGGCCAAAATTTCTGGGGCTGTTTCGTTTCTAAGGAATTTACTATTCACCGTGTCCCAGAACAGTTTATTATTAGCGGTCATCTCAGCGAGAGAGAGGTTATCCCATGCCTTCTGCTGTAATTCCCTTTTCCAACAGCTTCGACAACCAACCCGGAGACCAACCCGCCCAACCATATGCTGAACATTCTACCTCCTTGAACACCATCAACGAATGGAACCCAATCTCCACTGAAGACACCATCCGCCTGATGAACTCCATCCACTCAGGATCCCCCACAGACCCATGTCCTCACCACATCCTCAACAAAGCAGACTCCGTCATAGCACCGCACCTCCGAGATGTCATCAACTGCTCCTTCAACTCCGCCACCTTCCCGGAAAGCTGGAAACACGCTGAACTCACCGCCCTTCTGAAAAAACCCACAGCGGACCCCACCGAACTCAAAAATTACCGCCCCATCTCGCTCCTTCCATTCCCGACCAAAGTAATCGAGAAAGCTGTCAACAACCAGCTCGCCACCTTCCTCGAAGCCAACAAATCCCTCGACTCCTCACAGTCTGGCTTCCGAGCAAAACACAGCACTGAAACCGCCCTCATCGCAGCAACAGACGACATTCGAACTCTAATGGACAATGGAGACACAGTCGCCCTCATCCTCCTCGATCTCTCTGCAGCCTTCGACACAGTCTGCCACATCACCCTCTTACAACGCCTCAGAAACATCGGAATACATGGAAAAGCACTGGAATGGATCACCTCGTTCCTATCCGGAAGAACCCAGAAAGTCCGCCTCCCTCCATTCAAATCAGAGGCCACTGAAGTCATCTGCGGCGTACCACAAGGATCTTCACTCAGCCCCACCCTCTTCAACGTATACATGAGCCCCCTCGCGGCCATCGCCCGCCAACACAACCTCAACATCATCTCTTACGCGGATGACACTCAACTGATCCTTTCTCTCACCAATGACCCCAGCACCGCCAAAACTAACCTACACGAAGGAATGAAAGAAGTTGCCGAATGGATGAAACACAGCCGTCTGAAACTGAACTCAGATAAAACAGAAGTCCTCATCTTAGGTACATCCCCCTCTGCATGGGACGACTCTTGGTGGCCGGAAGCCCTTGGAAAAGCACCCATCCCGACAGACCACGCACGGAACCTAGGCGTTATCCTAGACTCCTCACTCTCAATGAACAGACAAGTCAGCGCCGTATCCTCATCCTGCTTCAACATTCTCCGCATGCTCAAAAAAACATTTCGCTGGATCCCCACCGAAACCAGAATAACAGTCACCCATGCTCTGGTCACGAGCCGACTGGACTAGTACGGAAACACCCTCTACGCAGGTACTACCGCTAAACTCCAGAGGAAACTCCAACGAATCCAAAACGCCTCAGCCAGGATCATATTAGACATCCCGCGCAACGAACACATCTCTGGCCACCTGAAAGACCTCCACTGGCTACCCGTCAATAAGAGGATCACCTTCCGACTGCTGACCCACGCACACAAATCACTCTACGGCATCGGACCAGAATGCCTCAACTCACGTCTGTCCTTCTACACCCCCTCCCGCCAACTACGCTCCTCCAGCCAAGCCCTCGCCACTGTACCTCGCATCATCAAGACCACCATGGGAGGCAGATCCTTCTCATACCTGGCTGCTAAAACATGGAACTCACTCCCCACTTACCTTCGCCTCACCCAGAACCACCTAGCATTCAGAAAGCAACTTAAAACGTGGATATTTGACAAGTAATCCTCCTCCCCTCCCTAAGCGCCTTGAGACCCTCTGGGTATGTAGTGCGCTATATAAATTCTCTGACTTGACTTGACTTGACTTGAATTATAAGGCCATGGACTACTGTGCTATCCCTAGGTTTGGTCGATAGTGCTGATTTCAATGTATTCAAAGAAACCATACAGGAACGGTTGAACTACCCCCTTTCCTTTTTTAGTTTCTTAGAGGTAGCCTTTTTGAATAGTTTGGATATTCACTCATTAATCGTGAAGAAGTTGGCAAGGATCTCAATAGGTTTGGTACTTTCCGATAAATTATCCCTTATTTCACAACCACAAGCTAATACAATTTTATTTGATAATTCAGCTGAGTTGGCTCCCTTCCATTTAATTCTGGTGCCATTTGGGCCTATCAAGTCAATATTATTTACAACAATACAACAATACATGATTCAACAATCTTATTCCCCCATAAATACAATTCTGTTTTTATCGGATTATGGCCGCTCATGTGCAATTCATCTATCTGGGGGGAGGTACATAGGTTTGCTATATTAGGAGAGACGATGACATGGTCTATATTGCTCACAGATGACCTTCCTGTGAAAGTCTGGATCACCTTCCCATTCTCATCTTTCGCACATTGCAGGATATCCAGATCAAATTCTATCATAACTGCATTTAGTTTGTTACCATAGGTGGTGTGGGAAAAATGTAAATAGTCAATACCTTCATCAGATTGAAGCCTGCACTCTTTTGTCATCGACAAAGGACAGATAGGCAAATTGAAATCCCCCAACCAAACAATATTCACATTGGTAGAGTTTATATCATCCATGTTTCCTAAATCCTGTCTTAATTCAGTGACTATGCTGTGACGAGTGGAATTAAATATGTTATTGTAAAAGTTAATCAGTAGAACATCCCGGTCACCCCTGTGATGTATCCAGAGTAACTGGACAAGATGCCCTACATTCGTATATTTCTTAACTGTGGGAGATTATGTTTCATTAGGATAACCAATCCACCTTTAGCTCTACCCAATGGAGACGGTTTCGCGGGCAAATTGTAGGATGTATACCCTCAAAATATACGTCTATTGTACTCCAAGTTTCTTGTAGGCACACTATATCATGTGAACCAATACATTCCTTCCATCCCAGCAGTTTAACTTGTTTACTATTCCGGCGATGTTCCACGTTACAATTGAATAACCTCCTCCCTGATTATATGCAACGGGATTGCTAATCACACCTATTCTCACTACCTCCCTAGGATCTTCTGATGGTATACTTGAGGGACAGCCTACTACTAAACCCAGTCCTTTACTCCCTACCTCCATAGCCTCCATAGCCCCAATCCCTATCTTAATTATCTCTCCTTTGTCTCATTTGAGGTTAATAAAAATGCTCTTTTATATTTCAGCTTCTGTGCCAATTTCTTCTTTGTTGGATTAAAATGACCAAGTATCAGTGGGACCTCTAGGAACCTTTTTTTGATTTCTTCAGTTGGCGCTCCAACGTGGACCTTATCAGAGAAGTGGCTATCTGAGGGAATGATCTTGTCAGGAGACAGAAATCTACTGTGGAGCACAGGACAGGACTCTACTAAGGAGGTACTCTGTGCACAGCGATTCTGGGAATTCTCGGTCACTGCAGCCCAGTATATTTCTGATCTTCCTGATTTTGATTCTCCACATGATGTCACCCCTGACTGAGAACATTTTTGGCGTGAGTTTGTTAAAAAAAAACGACCGTTAGGTCATTTAGAACTTGGCTGTTAGAATTTGGACAACCATTTGTTTGGTAAGAGTCCTTCTGCGGCTCTTGCTGTTGATTTTGATGCCTTGGATTGGTAAGGTAGTTTAGTAACGCTTACTGTGGCTTTGGAAATTTGGAATTTGTGTTGGCCAACTTTGGATTTGTATGGGTTAGATATGCAAATTGCAATTTGTGTAGGCAGGTAATGAGGAGATTTTTCTCTGTCTGATTTTGTTGAACGGTGCAAAGTACGAAGAGTACTTTAAGCACTACTTTGGGTATAATATTTGCATATGCTGCAATATTTTTGGCATGCCTGTTTCAAGCACACATTGAACAATGTGTTGCTTTTTGGAGGTACCATAGTGAGATGTGAATTAAATTAGCTGGCTCCCTTGAGGGAATAGCTAGATAGGTTTAGGGATAAAAACATATTTCTTCCTTGGTGATTCTGTATCCCCATGGATTTTAAATATGGACAGAATATAAACAAGGATCCTTTTAATGCGCAATTTTGTGAATGGAGAAATGCGGAGCGAGTTTTTTGGTGTTCTGCCAGCCTAAGCTAGTGAATTGAGTGTATTTTGGCTTCTTGGAAATAAAACAGTCTCTTGGGCTGCTTTTTTTGCAGTCTTTTGGAATACTATTGAGAAGCTCTTCTTGTAAATATGACTAAAAACTAGTATTTACAAACGGTTTGGTTTAAATGCAGTCTATAGACTAGCCTTTGTTTCTGTCTTAAGTGTTGATCTGTGAGTTAAAAGTGTGTTTAAATGTCTATGTGGTTTGTGGTTTTCACATTAGTGATCTTTGGTAAGTATATAGCGATTGCGCTATTTATGGAATAATGGCTATTAAGCGCGCTGTATTATGTGTCCTGAGTGTTTGACCCCTTCTGTATATGTCTAAAATGAGCTCAATGCGTGTGTTTGTGGTTTTTCTTGTTGTCTTCAGTCTGTTATGCAAAATGTCATTTAATTAATATTAAATAAAAATAAAAACAGAAATGAACCATATGATATGCTAAATAACTGTATGTTGTAATTAAATTGATAAGAATAAGCAATTATGCACATGTACAAACAGCCAATGCTTAAAATATAAAATTAGAATTCACATTCAATAGGAATAAAAACGGCCTCAAAAACGAAATGGTGTGTTTTGTAATAAATAAACAATTATAAAGCATTTTGCTTAGATACATTGTATTAGATATAAACAGGCAAACACTTCATCTGAAGTAGATTTTTGCTGAACTGAAACGCATATTCTAGAACATGCATTGAAAGGCCTTAGTTTTTAAAAAAACAGTCACCGTGCTTCCATTTCAAACACTAAAAAAAGCTTAGCAGCACCTGTTGTTTTGATTGTAGGCCACAGAGAGACCGGGATGTTGATTCAGCCAGGACATAGTCAATTAAAGATGGGGCAAAATCCTGAATTTCAGAATGCTGTTTTAAAAAGTTACAAAAATCAGGTTCATTATTTTGTATAACAGGAAAACATTTCAAGTGAGGATTTCCTTTCTTAAAGTTTTTTTTATAAGCATATTCTTGGTTCTGTTACTAAAGATTATTTGTCCTCTTCAAAAAAGTGGCGCAAAAATCTGTCAAGTTTCAAGTTAGGCTTCTGTGCTTAAGCTTGTGAATGAATGCTTCTAAATATGATAGACAAGGAATGCAGCTTGCTTTTCCTATGAGGAAATATCAAAATGATTGGTTTTATTAAAAGAAATATATCTATATATATTAATTATGAAAAATTCTTTAAAAAAATAAGTGCTTTTAAATTCGTTTTTTAATATTTATAAAGCTTAATACTCATACTGTGCCCTCCTAGCATTAAAATTAAATTTAAGTTGTGTTGTACCGCATAATGAGGACATTTGCATATGGAATTTCACTCTGCGCAGGTGTAAAAAAACTCATTTTTATGACGGTATATAAGATTATTTTCAATTTCTAACTCCTGTGTTATGTAATGAGCATTCTGATAATTAATATTATGGAAACAAAATATAGGATACTCATTTTTATGTGCCCCAAATATCAAAGTCGAACTTGGGTAAAATAGACTATTTAAACAGCGTTCTTGCCATTTACAGCAGCTTTTAACCTGCTTTAGGCTTCAGTAAATGCATACATTTAGGTATAATACAAATAGCTGACTTTTGGATTGTTAGACAAGTATATTGCACACTGCTAATAATTGAAAAATGTATCAAAAAGGAGCAGACGTTATTTTTTCTTAACTCTTAAAACTGTCAAACAGGGGACTGGGTCTGCTGTTCAGCATTCGCACACAGAATAGGACAGCTGGGAAGAGTTAAATGTCAGCTCTATATTTAGAAGCCTGGTAGGGCTTCCACAGTAAAGTTCTGCTTTGACATTCTGACATCTGACATTTTTTGAAAGACAAGATGGTAGCACATGGAGGAGTTGTGCTTATTTTTTGTTATGAACTCATGTAATAGAAAATGATATAATGGTGTATGTGAACTTTGATTACCAGATAAGCTTGGCCATATATACAGCACTAATGCTTTTAGTTTGGTGTTTCCTAGGGCTGAGCTAATGGGATTTAGTTTGAATTAATTCACCCTCATGTTATATTTGATAAAAGGATTGGGATTTGGATGTTCATAAATTCTTTACCTCCTCAAAAGTGCTTTGTACCTCCTATAAATTTGTTTATGGCCAGTTGCTACATAGGGGTTGATAGAGTTGACAGAAGTGAAACCTGTTTCAGGTTTCATACTGCCAAAATAGGGGAAGGAGGCTAGCTCCTCTACAAATTAAGGCTAGGTAATGTGTATGTTGCTCTCTCTTTTTCTCAAATTTCTTTTAGCCTGTCTAAATTGTCTGTGAAATAGCAATGACACATTTAATTTGCTATTCAGTAATACTGTTTTAAACATTGTTAGCAGTATAAAAATGAAAAATATATATATAGGTTATGTTACTGCCCATCCTGTTTGATGAAATTATGACAGGATCAGTAGTCTAGATTGGTGTTCACTCATGTTACATAGTTTTGCGAGGGCATTGCTAGTTTTTTTTTTATTAGCTAGTCTGTGTAAATAAACTGACAGTCCTTATTAGAGCTGATGTTGCATAGTTTGGATCACGAGAAGTAGAACGCAGGGAAGATGCCCATGTGATCCTTAGCAAAAATGTTTTGAAGAAAATGTTTTTTATAGATAAGACACCGTGTTAAATTAGCAGTTTTAGATTTTCCTGTTGCTCCTATAACATGAGAGCATGGTCCTAAGCGTACAATGTAGGTGCTTTTTATTAAGAAGAATCATTTTAGAAGTGTCTGCAGTCCTGTACAATTAATGTAACCTTTATGAGCAAAAGTGTAGAACATTTCCTTTTTAGGTCGAGCTCTCTCGACCTATTGTGATCAAGTTGCTCCTCAAGTGACTTAGACAGGTGCACGAGTGCCGATTGCACCTCGTGGACGCGCCCCCTGGCCCCTCCCCCCCAGCCGTGCACATCTTTTGCTCCACATTCACAGCAGCAGCCTCTCACAATCACGCACGCACACACACACACACACACGCTGGCACACACACGCACACCCTCCCTCTCTGCCCCCCACCCACTCACCTGGCTCTTTCCGTGGGTCCCTCTTCCTCTGCAGCGGGTCAGTGTAGGCAGCAGGCAGCCTCGGAGGTCGGCGTGTCTTCTCCGGCGATCCGATGTGCAAGCTCACGGCGACGTGCGCTCCCACTGCACTGTCTCGCGCCATTTCCGCAGTTGCACCAACCTGACCAAAAAGCACAACCATTGACGTGTGGAGCGTGGTCAGCCACCGATGCAGATGACTCGTGGAACAGCGCTAGTATTACATTATTTCAGTTCTTTGTTTCTCCATTGTAAGCCTTAATTACATTTAATTATCAGTGCCGGACTGGGACTGCCGGTGTGCAGCAGCGCAGCGCATTCACGTAGGTGTCTCCTCCGCCCCCGTGTCTGCGCACCTTAATTCACCGCATGCGCACTGGGCTTTCACAATTTAAAGTGCGCGTAACTACCGTGATCCTAGAGAGGCACCGTGACCTCTGCCAGGGCCATCATTTAATTAGCACCCCTGTCTGCCGACTGCCGCCCGCAGCAGGTGAGTTCCAGGGCTTTCCAACTGGGCTCTCTGTGTCGAGCTGTAACGTGATGCTGGGAGAGCCAATGCAGAGGGAGTTTACCGCACGCACTGTGTCCCACTGCTCTGTTGTTTGGAAGCCCGGTGCCAGACGGTGTTATATTGTTCGTCAGATCACTGGTAACCGCCCCGCTTCCGCGCCCCCACCCTCCCGAAATCTCTCTGCCTCCATGATGGCCGCTTCAGGAGTCGGACCAGCAACCTAAAGAATGGCGAAATCTTGGACAAAAGTGCTTCCTGGTGGCCTTGAGAGGTTCATAGCAACCAAGGTTTCAGATTGTAATGTGTGACATTTTCATAATTTTCGTGTATTTATGAGGGACATTTGGGCGACTATCAGTGATACTTTCTTGCGAGTGAAATCAGCAATTAAGACCAGGGAAACATATTAATATCTTACACTCGGAAATTACACTCGTGCAAGAGCAACTCTAAAAGGGGGTTCCAGCTTGAACCCAGATCGTCCCCAGAGAAATGAAATATTACTGGATAAAGCTGCGATACAAACATAGCCTATGATAATTAGTCATTTTACTCAGAGTTGAAGTCAGTAATGTTTGATCCAATTCCCTGGTGATTCCTTATTTGAGCTATAAATGAATACATCTCCTCCGAGCCCTAGCGCTTGGAAGCCTCGACAGTGAATCCAGCTCCTCCCGCAGACCCGCTTCCTTCCTCCGTGGGGTCTTTGCAGGCGGCGGGGGCTCGTCTTCACGCGTCTGTACCCGATGCACTTTGATGTGGGGATGTTTTGTACTTTGATGAAATGCACAATGGCGAAAATGCTAAAATAACCCTGTAATCCTTTAAATGCTGTAAGTGCCACTGCGGCATCGTCAACATGCCAAGTTGCCAACTAGCCAATTACTGCTGCGGCTCGAGCGCTACGGCCTAATTAAAACACCGGGGGGTCTGAAGGAGCCGCGCATACTGCAGTGACGTCAGCACTCAAAAGGGAGCCATTAACGGGGCTGTCGTCGCGAGCAGCATCTGGAAAACACAATCCAGGACTTCTGAGTCTGCCTGCGAGGCGGATCGATGGCGGGGTGAACATGGTGAACGCTCTTCTTCACATGCACGGACACTGTGGTGCTTTACCTTGACTCAGGAATGACACATTACTGTTCTTCAGCTGCAACAAGAGGTTATTAGATCCTAGACGAAGACTTTACACGACCTCCTACCACCGCTCCTAAAGTGGCTGCTGCCTCAGTGCACCGACATCTCTTATTCTACTGCCTTGAGATGCATGCAGCTACTCAAGGGCGTAGGGGACATTACATTTTTCGGGGGCATCATAGGGATAGCCGAGCGAGGCCTGCCCTGAGTCGAAGAGCCAAGCACGAGCCGAGCGATAAAAAAAAACATAAATCATGTAATAAATAACATGACAAAAATATGATAAAGACTTTAGAATTAAAACAATGTATTTTCAACATTTTTCAGTGGCTCAAGTATATACGATTATATGACAGACTTGAGTGACATTTACTGTACGTGATTTTTTAAAATATTAAACATTCAAAAATTCCCCATGCCTTAAAGACGTTGCCATGAGTTACCCAACATGTATCCGTTTGCCATATTCTCATTTTATCTGGCCTATAGTGTTAAATATATAGCAAGATTATTTTATGTTACCCATGTACAATTGAGGTTTTTCTAGCACACCAGTCATGTGCTGAATTAATTACTTCAATGTGCTCTCATACTGGATGGCTAAGGAAAACGATACTTAGTGAAATAAAGCAATGGACCACGGATCACACAATTGGTCAAGCAGAGAAGCAGGGATTTACGCCCAGGATTGCATATGGTGCAATTCAGAGACTGTAAGATTTGATCCTGTTCGCTTGCATTTAACCCCAACGATCAATGCTCTGTGTTCAGTTATTCAACTATTGTTCAACTAGCGATGGGGAGTTCAATAATACACTTATCACACCTTAACTCAAACTGACACTATACATGCATATATAAAAGTGCATGTTCCTAAGCAGTATTCCATTGAATTGTTCCCTGCAGGGGGCAGTAGTAAAAGCTTTTTTGAATGGTATCTGCGGCTATGTGCACCGAAGGCCTGTAAAGATTTACAAAGCCAGCGGGGGCAGCACACATACTAGGTCAGTGGTTTTTGCCATGCCAAAGGTCTGTTTCTCCACCTGATTTTAGACGCAGTCTGTCTGTGGGCACATTGAATAGTTTTAGCAGCTTCACAGTCTACAGAGGCAGACATGATGGCAGATCAGACTGTACCACAAATGGCAGCAGACATGTTTCACCATTAAGGCAGTAAATCTCTGTCTTTCTCTTCTACATCGCTCGTCTTCATTTCTAGTGTTTCATTCCATCGCTTATTTCTACTCTAACATCACCCTCTCTGTATTGTATTCTTCCCTCTCACTTCACTTTTTATGCTTAATACCTGATATCCACAACTGTATTGTTTTTTTCTCATTTTTCAATTTTTCACTTTTCCTTTGTTTTTCCATTGACACCTTCTACCTCATCCAGGTTTCCACAGCATCTCAAATTGTGACTCTTGTGCTAACGACGCTCGCTAGTTTGATTTTATCCCAGTTGTGGTCTTCATCCCCTGGAGGGCTGCACCCCGCCTCACCCCTGGAATCAAACAGCTTCCACATTTATTATCCAGTGAGAGCCCGCAGCCTCTGGACAGTATTTTGTTTCTCTCTGCTCACAGTTCTCCCGGCGAATTTTCTCCATGCTTGAAGTTTGGCGATTCGTAGATTTGCCAATTACGTGCCCTTGATGTTCCCTGCACAACCCTTGTTTTAAGGAAAATTGTGTTGCTCATCGTACGTTTCGCTTCTGAGATTTTCTATTGTGGAAATCTACTCGCAGCAGATTTGTATTTTTACTTTCTGTTTCAGTAAACGCGTATTTGTGAGTTTATAAAACTACTTTCACGATGTTGGAGCAGGCAGCTTGACGACTTCTGGGATGTTATTCTTCGACACAGGTGTGCTGGGCAATGATAAACACATTGTCATGTATAATGTAAGTTGTGGGTTTCTTCTGGGGCGTTTTCCCCTTTGGCGACTTTGAGGTTTTAGTGACTAAATGTTAGTGTGGCTCTGAACCCCTGAATCACCCCTCATTCAAGCTGGACCCCTTCTCTGACGCCCATGAAGCTGGGTCCCATGGCGGGCTCCTGGTTTCTGTTCCACGGTGCCAGGACATACTTTAAAAAGCCAGCCCAGTGGTGCGTCCGCAGCCTCGCCCCTTCTTTCTCTGCCTGGCACACTCCCGCAGGGACCATTGCTGCAAAACACTGCTACTGACCGCTGCCAGCTCCTAATGTGCGTCATTTTCATTTACAATTATTTAATCTAACAGCCCCCACCAGAGCCCTCAATGACTCACCCATCAAATTGCTTCATTTGAATGTTTCTCAGCTGTATCGGTCAGTTGCCTTATACATCAGCGTGTCCGTATATGTTGCAGAAGGCACAGCTATTTAATAGCCCCACCTGCACGGGTGAGTGAGTATGAGTACTCAGAGAGTAGAGAACAGCTATGGTAAGAGTCAAGATTTCTGCTCTGGATGACAGGAAAGGTGGCTGTCTGTCTGTGTGTGTGTGTGTGGTTCTGTCTGTGTGTGTGTGTGTGGTTCTGTCTGTGTGTGTGTGGGAGGGGGGTTCTGTCTGTGTGTGTGGGGTTCTGTCTCTGTGTGTGGGGTTCTGTCTGTGTGTGTGGGGTTCTGTCTGTGTGTGGGGGGTTCTGTCTCTGTGTGTGGGGTTCTGTCTCTGTGTGTGGGGTTCTGTCTGTGTCTGTGTGGGGTTCTGTCTGTGTCTGTGTGGGGTTCTGTCTGTGTCTGTGTGTGGGGTACTGTCTGTCTGTGTATGGGGTTCTGTCTGTGTCTGTGTGTGGGGTTCTGTCTGTGTGTGGGGTTCTGTGTGTGTTTGTGGGGTTCTGTGTGTGTGTGGGGTTCTGTGTGTGTGTGTGGTTGTGTGTGTGTGTGTGTGTGTGTGTGTGTGTGTGGCTCTGTGTGTGGATCTGTGTGTGTGTGGGTGCATGTGGCTCTGTGTGTTGCTCTGTGTGTGTGTGTGTGTGTGGGTGCAAATGCAATAGGTCTCGCATTTGCGAGAGATGAAGGTATTGGCAATGTAAATGACAATGCCATTTATCTGTTTCAAAACCACCACATAAATAAAAATGTTGTCATTTACAATGCCAATAGCTCTAACTTTTGCAAAGGCGAGACCGTTGCATTGTAAATGCTTGTTTTTAAAGAGTTTTCAGCAGATAGACTTCCCGTGTAGCTATCTACCCTTAAATGGCAGAGGATAATGCTCTCACATTGAAGTTAGTGAGGATAATGAAGAGTACTCAATTGAAGAGACTAGAAGTACTGCCTTTACCTTTGAGAGTGACAGTGCATTCTAGACCGGAGTTGTCCAATGGCTTCTGGCCACTCCTTTGAAGATTGCAGGCCATCTGCCTGCAGTCCCATTGTTAAATACAATGAATTGTTTTTGTACGATATTGAAGGAAACTAACGGCTGTGTCAGGTTCTTATATCACAAGGTTCTGCAGGATCGTCCAGAATAAAAGGAAGAGTCATAATAACCTGCAGAACGATGATTAAGATGAGTCCTAATTCCCATCAGTGACAGCTACAGATGAAGGGCAGACGTCTTGGACCTACAGTCCCAGCACCCAGAAAGTAGCAAGGCTGGACAGCGATCACCAGCACGCCATCAACGGCATCTCCAAAGCATTGTGCCTGCTCCATCAGATGGCGCTGTGCATCAGACAAGAAGAAGGAGCTGGTTACCTGTTTGCCACAGAACCAGAGTTTCAGGGCAAAAGAGCGAAAGAGAAGGATCCCTGTTGTTGACAGCAGGGCTGGTGTGAGGCTTTAGTTTTCTACCTGTCATATGCTGGTAACCTCTGACAGCGCGTGGTTCCTTAAGCCCCTTTGGCCTAAGTTTTGGCCACACTTCCCCCCCTTTTCTCCAATGGAAGGGCAGTGCACCGGAGGATTCAAGATTGGCAAATACACACTACATTGTGGTACCCATGAGGAAAGGAAAAATAAAATGAAAGAGCAGCCCAAGCGTCCTCTGACACTGAATAACGAGTGTTGGAGCCTGAGAATGTAGCTGAACATGAAATTGTATTGCTTTTTCTGTTTAAGCTGTACCCGGGTCTGCACGAGATCATCTGTGCCCACGACCAACGAGGAGCACAATATCTGTAGTGCCTGCCGCAGAGGAGATACACTGGTGCACTGCATTGAGACTCTGAGACTTTCGACTGAGCTGTGAGTGTTTGCCAGGAGGGCACTCCAACAGATACTGAGAAGCATTATTTTCATGGAAGGCCTGGATCGAGAGGCCCAACGTGTAAGAAGACAACGGAAGCAGATTTGATGGACAATAGAAGCCTACCAAAGAGGCTTAGAATGGACTTTGGCATAGTTGCACAAGTGATTCCAGTGCAATTGTATAAAGTCTGTGTTGGATATGTTCCCATTTGACTGAATTGCCATGGAAGAGGAATAGCCTCTAGTGGCTCCGCCCCTAGCATCCAAAACGGTCCACTAGAAGTAAATTTGTGTGACTGTTCTTACTGTTCTGCTAGCATCGTTTTAAAGTAGTGTTCGGTCTGTACTCTGATAAAGGGTATTCCCATTTCACCTGAGAGCATTGATAAGGATCGCCACTGTCTCACCTGAGTATATAATAGTCGCTGAAATGCATGGGAGCCCTGAGGGTGTTTCCTAGATGAGTTTGGGATTTGCTTTTGCTTAGGACTAGAGGGATGAAGGTTCTGTTTGTAATAGTGGTAATTACTCTCTCCTGCTATCTGTATGTTAAATATGACCCAATGCTCTGTTCTCTTTGTATTCCTGCTTATAGCTCACACATACCCTTAATGAAATGTTTAGAATGGAAAATGCCCACCTCACAATGAATTCGGAAATTGATAAAATTATGAAAATAAATGTGTAAATATTTTCTATGTTATTACTGGATCATAGGAATGTCTTCATCTAATGGTAAAACTGTCGTCTGGCGTAAATTGACAGCAATGGGTTAGCATTTAGCTAAAGCCATCCTGTATTTAGAAATTATCTTATCCGCTTAGTGAAAGCCATTTTGTATTTCTGACAGCCATTTTGTTTGCCATGTGCTCGCCATGTGCTCTGTCCTACCTCAGTTTTAACTGCTCTTGAAGTCTGCCTAGAGACAAACTATATTCAGCATCTTCCACTTCGCAAATGCCCAGAAGGGCCTAGCCAGTAGAATGCACCTACTTCTCTAGTATAACTGTCAGGCTATTTTTGCTGCTGTATGGAGAAGTAACTCTCCTCCCACTTTGTTGAGCAAGCAGATCTTGTATGCCCATCTTAGTCATTTTGCATGCCTACATGAGCCAGGACTGCCCCTTGCATTTATGCTTACTGTGTAACCCTAAGCATATATAAAGCCCCAGTTTTTTTTATTCCTTAGACTGCCTCATTCAGTTGCTAAGGCATCTGTGTGACGTAGTCTCACTCATTTGAGGTTATTAAAAATGCTATTTTATATTTCAGCTTCTGTGCCAATGTCTTCTTTGTTGGTTTAAAAGGACCAAGTATCAGTGGGACCACTAGGAACCTTTTTTTAATTTCTTCACTCCCAACATTGAAGGGGAGTGTGCCAGATCCTGAACCACCTGATGGCCCGCATACTGGTGGTGTCCTACCCAGACCTTCATGAGCAGTTGAGGTCCCAACAGCAGTGACAAGGGGGTGAGTCCTGGCCAGAGTCATAAATGTTAACCTGCCACCTTTATGTATTACAGGCAGACATGCCCAAGCCAAGATCAGTGGTGGCAAATTAGCCACACACAAGATGAGTCGTTGTTAGAGTAGGTGTGGTAGTAAGTGCATGCTGCTGTGCTGTATAATGTCTTTCCGACCTGGAAGACAGCTGAGTCCTCTCCACATCCAATTTTCTGCTTTTGAGCAGACACCTGGCTGAGTAAAGTGATGAACAGCTCATGTTCTCAGTACATCTGGGTGACAATTGTACCACAAAGGAAACTGGTCTTACTTGTGTGAGGAGTGATATACCGTCACTACTGACTCTCATGTGATGGGGGCCCTATTGCATGTGACATGACAGAGATCACAGTACATGCAGTGACTGTACAAGCCTTCCCATTGGTAAGTACTGGTTACAGTAAAATGAGAGTGCAAACATCACTGGTGCTCTCAGCATTTGTGCCTACAGTTGGGCAGTATGCATTCAGCAGTTGATGTTTCATCTGCAATAGTGTTTCAGTACACTCATTTACTGACTGGTAATATGCATGAGGGAGTGAGGTGTAGGACTGTGGGGGTCCTATGTGAGTTCTCTAAAAAAGCAAGTGGGGGAGTCACAGGGGGATATTTAACGACCACGGTAGCTCAAACCCCTATACCAATTGAAAAAACATACAAGAGTTACCTGGTCCAAATGATTGCCTGTGTGTTGTGTCGTGCCAAAAGACCGCTAAACCAACATGTCATCACAATGATAATGCTGGGCTGGAAAAAATTCCCATCAGCTCACCCTTTATGGTGGAGTATCATCATGTGGGATACATGTCATAAACCCAGATCTCTCCCAGTGCACCTGGTAATGATGCAGAGATGGATTTTGAAAATTACTTCTCCAAACCACAGCATTTCAAAGGAAGGACTGATGGAGTGCAGTGCTCGTGAAAAAGAAAGGTGAAATATACATAAAATTGGCTCCTGAGACAAAAAATATGTTTATTAGGTATTATCTCAGGGTCAAGGTTAAAAGGTGCGCCCTATAGTCTTAAAGAATAACTACATAATGGCGCAGTGCATAGAGGTCGACATGTTTCAGCTTATGTGGACCATGAGTCCAAGCTTTCTTCAGGACCTATTGATGTTAGGCATCTGCATTATGTGGAAAATCAGTGTGTAGACAATATGGATTACATCCTACCAGAACTTTGAGCCCAAATGTTCAAAGGTAGTTATCCCACTATTCTAGATTTTCCTAGAGTGAAAGAAAACAACAAAATGTGAGGTACGCATGTGGTATATTGGTGATTAGAACACAACACAGCAAAAACTGGCAAGGCGACAGAGAAATTCTCTACGCCCATCAGAAGTTTTAAAGTTCTCCTGATTGTACTCCCTTAAAAATTTTTTAGGAAATAGACGTTTAGCTATAAGTTATCACTCACCCAGCGTTCTGTGGGAAAGCACCTCACCTCACCCGGCACCTACTCGGGAAGAAGGAGGCCCCGCTCTGTCAGAAATGGAAAAGTATTGAAGGACCTCAAAAGCTTTTTAAGGTACACAGTAATCATACTTAACAGATCCAAAACTATTTACTGACTAATACCAGTTGATTAAAAAGGAGAGACTCAACCCCAAAGTAGAGCATGGTAATGACTAAGCACTGAGATGGCAATGATTGTAATGCAAAATCTACTTTTATGAAAAAGATAGAGCTAAAATAACTCCATTTAGGAAAGACATCCTCTCAGTCTGATGGAGGAAGTGTTAACCAAGAGCCTGGTGGCTCTGTGACAAATTAGTTGAAGCTCAGCTGATTGCTGACGTATGCGCAGCAGCCGCGCAATATTTTCCCACCCCTCGGCCAGCTGTAATCAATTGCCTCACGAACTCTAGTATATAAAGGGTAGTCAGGGGCATTTCTAACCACCTCCACTCCTGCTCGGACGCTGGCCTTTGAGGTACCGACGGACAGGTAGGGCTCCTCGACCACATCACCTTACAAGTAGGGAGCTGTACCTTTCTCTAATGCTCTTTAGTTTTGGATACTTGGCTTTAATACAATAATTTCTCTGAGCTTGAACTAATTTGTCACAGAGCCACCAGGCTCTTGGTTAACACTTCCTCCATCAGACTGAGAGGATGTCTTTCCTAAATGGAGTTATTTTAGCTCTATCTTTTTCATAAAAGTAGATTTTGCATTACAATCATTGCCATCTCAGTGCTTAGTCATTACCATGCTCTCCTTTGGGGTTGAGTCTCTCCTTTTTAATCAACTGGTATTAGTCAGTAAATAGTTTTGGATCTGTTAAGTATGATTACTGTGTACCTTAAAAAGCTTTTGAGGTCCTTCAATACTTTTCCATTTCTGACAGAGCGGGGCCTCCTTCTTCCCGAGTAGGTGCCGGGTGAGGTGAGGTGCTTTCCCACAGAACGCTGGGTGAGTGATAACTTATAGCTAAATGTCTATTTCCTAAAAAAAAATGTAAGGGAGTACAATCAGGAGAACTTTATAACTTCTGAAGGGCTGAGTCTAGGACGTGCTGGGTGTGTGTTGTGGTGCAGG